>NC_048298.1:279771030-279936256 GCF_013100865.1 Trachemys scripta elegans
TACTGATTGTTTTCTTCAGTGCTTCCTGGTTAGTGGAATATTTCCAATTGTTGTTTCTAGAAACACATTATGAAACATGTCCATCCTATCATTTGAAACATGTTTGTTCCACAGAGAGGATTGTTTTTTATTAATGCAGCAATTTTTTCAGTTTTTTCAAAGTGATTGTGCCTTCTGCCTTGGAAAGACAGATTCAAATCATTCAGATGATCAAATATATCTGCCAGATATTTTTTTTTTTAAATGGAGATAGGCAGCCCCCGGGGCTGCGATAGGCTATCTCCTAGAACTGAAAGGTCATAGAGTCCAGCCCCCTACCTTCACTAGCAGAACCAAGTACTGATTTTGCCCTAGATCCCTAAGTGGCCCCCTCAAGGATTGAACTCACAACCCTGGGTTTAGCAGGCCAATGCTCAAACCACTGAGCTATTCCCCCCTCTACCCCACACACACAAACAAGCCATGTGTCATTACTGAAGTGTTCTGCCAGGTGAGACTTTTTTCTTCAAGAAAAGCTGCCATCTCACTTATAAGTTCATATATACAAGACAACAAATTGTCATGGGACGGCCAGAAATCTCAGCATGATAAAGCAGATTTACATGCGCATAGCCCATTTCCTGAAAGAAAACTTGAAAGCATCATGAATTCTTAGCATTTTGTTTGATATAATTCACAGTTTTGACAGCATCTTTAAGAATTTCATGAAGCTCAGGTACCATGTCTTCAGCTGTTAATGCCTCCCTCTTCAGTAAACAGTGATTCCACATTGCATTGGGTGCTTTTGAAAGGATTCTTTGAACATCTCCTGAATGTTTCCCTGTCATTGAAGCAGCTCCATCAGTTGTAACACCAATGCATTCAATCAGCTCAATCCCACCAACTCCAAGTAATTATCCAGTGCAACAAATATATCAGCAGCAGAAGTAGAAATAGGCAAATCTACCCTAAACAAGTACTATTCTTGAAAATCATTTTCCAATACATGCCTCGCATAAACCAACACAATAGAACGGTTTGATACATCTGTAGATTCATCTAATTATAAAGCAAAACAGTGGCTTACTGAAAGACTATCAATTTTCAGTTTGTCGTCTTCTGAGATATCACAGATTCGTCTCCATATTGTATTGTTGGGGAGAGAGATTGTTTTTAATTTATTTGCAGGAGACTTGCCCAACAAGTCATTGCACGTATTATTAATAGCAGAAGCTAAAATTAATTTCTCATCAGTAGTGTAAGCTTTTTTATATTTCACAATGTAGTGTGCAACCAGGTAAGAGACACACAATGCCTGCTCTTGGACAGTAGATAGATGTTAATGTTTTTTGTGACGTTTCCAAACCTTTGCTTTTTCGTTTAAAAAAATCAAGATGCTTGTCTTTATCGCTAGAGTGCTTTGTCTCCAAATGCCTATGTAATTTTGATGGTTTTAGGCTTTCATTTGCTAATAATTCACTGCAGATGACACACTGCTGCCTGTGTTCACCATTTCGGTCCTCAATAAATGAAAACCCATACTTTAAGTAAGCGAGGTCATACCTATGATTACTTTTCTTTTCAGGTTGTGATGAATTCCTACTATCACTGGTACTTGCAGTTGCAACAGGACTGTTTAAAAATGTATCCATTTCACCAACTAAAGACTCACTTAGTGATTAATGTGCACCCTCTCCACTGTAAGTTCTACACAGAACACTCTTTTCCTATAACTCTTCCTGCATTGCATTCAATTGGCTAATTAGTAAGGCTACACGTGTGTCATGGAGGTCACGGATTCTGTGATTTTACATAATCTCAGCAATTTCAGCCCCAAGTGGTGAGGCTCAGGCAACCTTTTCATACACTGTTGCGACCCAGAGATTGAGAAATGCGGCTTTAGATCCTCAGTGCAGTTATGTCATGATTGTGGACAGGGTGAAAGGTAAACCAGTTTCCACTCAGTGGATTTTCTCCTGGATTTCCTGTTTCAGTCACTTGTGCTACCAGTTAGCTAATGTCACACCATCTCCTAAAGTGTTGGCTCATTCCACTAAAGCACAAGTTTCAGCAGATTTCCTGGTGCAAGTTCCTATTCAAGATATTTGTAAAGCGGCAACTTGCTGATCATTATACCATTTTCTGTCAGTCAGGAACAATGTCAGTTTTGGATGGGTTGTTCTACAATCACTGTTAAGGTAGATTCTGAGCCAATGTTCCTTCTAATTTTTTACATCCTTGTGTAGAATGAATTTTGTTATGTGCACCAATCTGGAGGTGATGTGTGTTGGGGGTTGGGCTGAGGAGTTTAGAGTGTGGGAGGGGGCTCAGGGCTGGGGAAGAGGATTGTGGTGCTGGGGGCGAGGGTTTCAGCTGGGGGTGAGGGCTCGGGGATGGGGATGAGCGGTTTGCGGTGCGGGAGGGGGCTCAGGGCTATGGCAGAGGGTTTGGATGCGGGAGAGAGAAAGTGAGCGCTCCAGCTGGGGGTGCGGGCTTTGAGGTAGGGATGAGGGGGTTGGGGTGCAGGCAGCCCCGGGGCTGCGATGGGGAGAGAGGACTCCCCCTGGCCCTCTGTTGCCACAGCATCCCGGAGCCAGGGGGAGTGTCTCTGGGGCTGGGGGCCGGGGGAGAGGCGCCTCTCTCCGCTCACTGCATGGCTCTTGATAGCCTGCTGTGCAGCCGTGCAGCTTAGAGGGAATTTAGCTCCAAGCCTATGTCCACATTAATCTGCATGTGAGTCACCTGCAATGGAATGAACATGTGCAGACACTCGAAGAAAAAATGGTTACCTATCTTTCTGTAACTGCTGTTCTTCGCAGTATATTGCACATGTCCATTCCATGACCCACCCTCATTCCCATCTCTATCTGAGTCTATCCAATAAGAAGGAACTGAGGGAGGTAGAGGGCTGCTCCATCCTCTTATACCTGCACGCAGTGGCGCACAACAGCAGAGGGCACTTGAGTCACCGCGACAGTTAACCCTGAGGGAAAGAGTTCTCCAACAGCTGTGCACAAGGTGTGGAATGGACATGTGCAACACATCTCGAAGAACAAGAGTTACTGAAAGATATGAGGCTCTGTCCCTGAGACAGAAAGATTAATGGGGTGTCAAGAGCCATGTAAAAACCATCCTGAAGCATACCTTCAGAAATTGCTTCAGCCCCTTCCACTGGTTGTGGTCAAAGATTACAATGACAAATAGCTGCTGGACATAGTTGCCCACAAATACCTCATCCATTTTCATTCTTTGCCCCCCTACTCCAGGTCATTAGTCACAGATGCATCAAGAAAGGGCTGGGGACTAGGGCTCTTAACCGCTTTAAAAAATTAATCGCAATTAATTGGCTGATTAAAAAAATTTATCGCACTGTTAAACGATAATAGAATACCATTTATTTAAATATTTTGGATGTTTTCTACATTTTCAAATATATTGATTTCACTTACAAAGTGCACAGTGCTCACTTTCTATTTATTTTTATCACAAATATTTGCAATGTAAAAAACAAAAGAAATAGTATTTTTCAATTCACCTAATACAAGTACTGTAGTGCAATCTCTTTATCATGAAAGTTGAACTTACAAATGTAGAATTAAATACAAAAAAACTACATTCAAAAATAGAACAATATAAATCTTTAGAGCCTACAAGTCCACTCAGTTCAGTTTCTTGTTCAGCCAATCGCTCAGACAAATAAGTTTGTTTACATTTGCAGAAGATAATGCTGCCCGCGTCTTGTTCAAAATGTCACCTGAAAGTGAGAACAGGTGTTCTCATGGCACTGTTGTAGCTGGCGTCACAAGATATTTACATGCCAGATGTGCTAAAGATTCATATGTCCCTTCATGCTTCAACCACCATTCCAGAGGACATGCGTCCATGCTGGTGACGGGTTCTGCCCGATAACAATCCAAAGCAGTGCAGACCAAGCCATTTTCATTTTCGTCATCTGAGTCAGATGCCACCAGCAGAAGGTTGATTTTCTTTTTTGGTGGTTCGGGGTCTATAGTTTCCACATCGGAGTGTTGCTCTTTTAAGACTTCAGAAAACATGCTCCACACTTCGTCTTTCTCAGATTTTGGAAGGCACTTCAGATCCTTAAACCTTGGGTTGAGTGCGGTAGCTATCTTTAGAAATCTCACATTGGTACCTTCTTTGCATTTTGTCAAATCTGCAGTGAAAGTGTTCTTAAAATGAACAGTGCTAAGTCATCATCTGAGACTACTGTAATATGAAATATATGGCAGAATGTGGATAAAACTGAACAGGGGACATACAATTCTCCCTCAAGGAGTTCAGTCACAAATTTAATTAACACATTACTTTTTTAATGATTAATGAGTGTCATCAGCATAGAAGCATGTCCTCTGGAATGGTGGCCAAAGCATGACGGGGCATACGAATGTTTAGCATATCTGGCATGTAAATACCTTGCAATGCCAGCTACAAAAGTGCCATGTGAACGCCTGTTCTCACTTTCTGGTGACATTGTAAATAAGAAGTGGGCAGCATTATCTCCCAAAAATGTAAACAAACTTGGTTGTCTTAGCGATTGGCGGAATGAGAAGTAGGACTGAGTGGACTTGTAGGCTCTAAAGTTTTGCATTGTTTTGTTTTTGAGTGCAGTTATGTAACAAAAAAATCTACATTTGTAAGTTGCACTTTCATGATAGAGATTGCACTACAGTACTTGTATGAGGTGAATTGAAAAATACCATTTCTTATGTTTTTATCCTTTTTACAGTGCAAATATTTAATAAAAAATAATATAAAGTGATCAGTATACACTTTGTATTCTGTGTTGTATTTGAAATCAATACTTTGAAAACGTAGAAAAACATCCAAAAATATTTAGTAAATTTCAATTGGTATTCTATCATTTAACAATGCGATTAAAACTGTGATTAATTCTGATTAATTTTTTGAGTTAATCACATGAGTTAACTGCAATTAATCGATACCCCTACTGGGAACCCTATTAGAACCATCTATAGATACCAGCAGCATGGTCCCCAGCGGACATGGAACTTCATATACATGTCTTAGAACTCAGATTCTTCAGACTGATGTGTGTGGCATTCCTTCATGCCCTGCAACACTTGGTAATGCCGATATTGACAGTCATATGGGTGTTAATGGAATCGATGGGTAGGAGTCTTTGTCTTCCTTCTGCAGTGGGATCAGGGCCTCCTATATACCTTCTCACTGATTCCATTAATTCCAGGTTGCTTGTCAAAGCCAGGCAAGACCTGGTCTTGTTTATTCTAATAACTCACTACTGGCTGAGGCAGTTTTGGCTGACAGACCTGTTACAGATGTCCACACACCCACCTGTCAGGCTTCCACACTGCCCACACCTATTGTCACATGATCAGGATCAATATTTTAGTCAGACCCAAAATCACTGCAACTGTCAGCATGTATGTTGGCTGGTTGAGCACCATGGAATGCCATTGTTTCTCACATTTTCAAGAAATCCTGGCACAAAGCAAGTCTCTATCCATGAGAGAGGCTTACTGCTCCAAATGGAAAAGATTCTCGATATGGACAGCCCAATGCTAGTGCAGGCCCCAAACAAAAGATTCTTCACTGTTTGCTGAAATTAAAACATTCTGGGCTTTCATTTAGTTCATTGCAGCACTATTAATGTGTCATCCACCAATACAGTCACTCATTGGACAACGTCCAAGTGTCTTAAGGACCTAATGCATGCTTATCCACCAGTTAGAGAACCTACTCCAGCATGGGATCTTAACGTTGTTCTTCTAAAGATTATAGAGTCCGTCTTTGAGCCACTCTTGGAGTACTCCATTCACTGTCTTACTCTCAAAACTGTCCTTTTGATAGTCGTGACCTTGATCTGAAGAGTGAGTGAGCCTCAGGCATTCCTGGCGGCACCTCATATTAACAAGGTGGTACTGAGACTTCATGCAAAATTCATTCCAAATCAATTAACTTACATGTATTCTTTCCCAAATCACCTCCCACACAAGAAGAGAAGAATCTACACATTGTAGAGATATCCAGAGCTCTGTGATATTACATGGACAGAACCAAATATTTTAGACTGCCCCACATCTACTTGTGACCGTAACTGGGCACTCCAAGGCCTATGATATTTCATGGCAAGGATTGTCAAAATTGGTAACTCATATCTCGCTGTGTTACCACCTGGCTAGTATTCCTCTCCCACTGACCTATTAAGGCTCCCTCCACCAGAGCCCAAGTGACCTCCTCGGCCTGCTTCTGAAATCTGTGAGTACCTGAAATCTGCAAGGCAGCTATGAGGAGCAACCCTCTCATATTTGTCAATTCTATGCACTGAACATAACTGCTAGATCAGATGCCAAGATTGGGAGAGCAGTACTCCTATCTTTCTTCAGCTGATGCTCCTGATTTCCATCATCATCTTCTTGCCAGTCCCCTATAGTGGGATCCACACTGATACATATGCAAAGATGAGAACCATTACTTACCTTCCAGTAACTGTGGTTCGTTCTTTGAGATGTTTTAGTTGGTGTGGATCCCAAAGCCTGCCTCCAATTCTGCTTTCTGAGTCCTCAACTACACAGACTTTGAATTGCAAGGGAACCGAGGGAGGTCTCAACCTTTATGCCTTCACACAAGGAGACACTAGACACATGCATAGCCTGGGCCAAAATTGCTATTCAAAAGATTCCAAGCTGATATGTCTGAGGTGCATGCAGACTACAGTGGAATCCATGCTGACTACAGCATCTTGAAGAACCATATTAACCATTCTTTCTGAAAACATCAAAACAGTGGACCCCATTTACAACAGTTGTCAATTTTTATACTTGTGGCCTAAACAATTGTATTGCAAAATTGAGCATCAAAGGCCCACTATTTAGATGTTCATAGTATAACCTGTGAAATACCACAGATCACAGCTCTGTGACAAGAACAGCAATTTCTTCTATATCACACGCTTTGAGAAAAGTGGAATATTTACCATTAGATTCTAATTTATTTTGTGATGCTGTTGTTTTCATACCAACACTTCACAGTCTCTCTGACAATATTACCCGTATCCAAATGTTGGTATATTTAACTGCCTTATTGCTCAAAGTAAAAGTTAATCAAGCCCATTGGAAATTCAATGACTTTTGTTATTTAGTATAAACTTGTACGTTTAAATATTTTTCACAATTACTAATTTAAAATATTAAAATTACATCAGTGTCTTTTTATGAAGAATATTGAATTAAACATTCTTCTTGTAGTCCTGATGGCCAAACTGAGTGATGTTATGAAGAATGCAGAGTCTTATCTATATTTCACCTTACACTTGAAGATGATGAGTCACATTTATATACTTCCCTGTTGTGAGTCTCACATACAGTTACTAAAGAGCCATAATGTCAAATCAGAAGAAGTAATTTCAGCTTGGATAAGATGACATTGTTACCAACTAAAGAGCAAATCATCGGCAAAGATGGGTTGTAGATATAGCTTTAAATTCTATGGTATGAGTACATTGGGGTTATTTTCCTAATCTCGCAAAATGATTGGTGCCATATGTTTTGAAATTGTTGCAATGTTGTTAATGTATAAGAAAGCTCAAAAAGAAACCAACTTTATGCATTAACCTTGCTGAATAGTTACATTTAAAAATTATGAGAGTAAAGTGAAACCAGATGGACTGAGCAGAGCTGACAGCATCTTTCTGAGTGATGAAATTGCTATTGATTTATGACAAATGCCAGTAAAAGCAGGCAGGGACTGTTTTGTTGCTGTCAGACAAGAACTGAAAGTAGGCAGGTTTTGTTATCAATCATTTGTTGTCGGTGTAAGACAGTGGCAGGCTGTTATAATTGATTTGATGGCTCCGTCTCACTTGAGCTCTAGTGGCCACCACAGATTGTGGCAATGCAATGGTGCAGAGAATTGACATGAAAAGGAAGTGACATGACTTCTCAGAGGTAAAGTTATATGATTTAAAGGGGTATGTTTATCAAAACATTTCATAAACCAAAATGTTGAGATGCAATTGTTGATAGAATACAAAGATTTGAGTTTAATCTGGCAGTGTATTTTTTATATGTTCTGTCATTCAGTGAATAGATATTTTATGGCCTTAAAGGATTTGCATGAATAAACACTTAATTCCACCTCATCCCCCTGCCTTCTTTGCCCTGGATAACAACTGACATGGAATTGTTCTGATGGAAAGGGCTGCATTGTTTATTAACAGACAGATTTGACTTGCTGGGAATCTTTATGTGCTGGTACCGCATCAGTCCCAGTTCTGTCTGCAGTGAACATATGACATGAGTACCCATTCTGGTCTTCTCTCATAAGTGGTCTTTCTTTCAGTAAAACAGAAAACAAAAGTACAGAGGCTAGCATTGAATGTCAGAGCGGTGCACTGTGGGTAGCTATCCCACAGTTCCTGCAGTCCCCACTGCCCATTGGAATTATGGGTTAAGCTCCCAGTGCATGATGGGGCAAAAACATTCTTATGGGTGTTTCTAGGTGTGTGTCGTCACTCGTTCGTCCCTCCATGAAAGCTACGGCAAATGCCATACTGCCAGCAGATGGTGCAGTACGGTGCACCACCTGTCTCCTGGTACTATGAATCCACCTCACATGTCCTCTTGTCTTTCTATCTACTCTTTTATCTAACCATTTCCCGCCTTTTTTCGGCCACCGTGAACCGAGCAGCACAGCGTCCGCCGCAAACTCTGCTCTCCTGCTCTTGCAGCACTAGCAAATTTCTCCATGTTGTCAGTCTTGTGCTCCCGCGGAAGCTACAGAAGGCATCCATTTCCCGCCATTTTTCGGCCATCGTGAACTGAGCCGCACAGCTTCCGCCACAAACTCTGCTCTCCTGCTCTTGCAGTTCTAGTGAGCTTCCTGCCTTCGTGAAAGCTACAGAAGACAACCATTTCCTGCCTTTTATCGGCCATCTTGAACCGAACAGCTCTCCTATGTTTCGTGCCCTTTTTCCGGGATTACCTGTGCAGGCGCCATAGCACGGCAAGCATGGAGCCCACTCACATCTCCGCTGCAGTTTTGACCTTTGTAAATACCTCACGCATTATCCAGCAGTATGTGCAGTACCTGCAAAACCAGGTGAGGAAGCGACAACAGCGTGATTACTATACTGATGAGGACATGGACACAGGCGTTCCTAGATGCACGGCATGTGGCGATTGGGAGATCATGGTGACGTTGGGCCAGGTTCATGCCGTGGAACGCCGATTCTGAGCCCGGGAAACACGCACAGACTGGTGGGACCGCATAGTGTTGAAGGTCTGGGATGATTCCCAATGGCTGCGAAACTTTCGTATGCGTTGAGCCACTTTCATGGAACTTTGTGACTTGCTGTCCCCTGCCCTGAAGTGCAAAGACACCAAAATGAGAGCAGCCCTCACAGTTGAGAAGCGAGTGACCATAGCACTGTGGAAGCTTGCAACACCCGACAGCTACTGGTCAGTCGGGAATCAGTTTGGAGTGGGCAAATCTACTGTGGGGGCTGCTGTGCTGCAAGTAGCCAACGCAATCATTGACCAGCTGCTATCAAGGGTAGTGACTTTGGGAAATGTGCAGACCATTGTGGATGGCTTTTATGCTCTGGGATTCCCTAATTGCGGCAGGGCGATAGACGGAACCCATATCCCTATCTTGGCCCTGCATACCGGGATGGCCAGTACGTAAACCGCAAGGGGTACTTTTCCATGGTGCTACAAGCACTGGTGGATCACAAGGGACGTTTCACCGACATCAACGTGGGATGGCCGGGAAAGGTGCATGACGCTCGCATCTTCAGGAGCTCTACTCTGTTTGAACAGCTGCAGGAAGGGACTTACTTCCCAGACCAGAAAATTACTATTGGGGATGTTGAAATGCCTATAGTTATTCTTGGGGACCCAGCCTACCCCTTAATGCCATGGCTCATGAAGCCGTACACAGGCACCCGGGACAGTAGTAAAGGGGGGAGAGATATCTCAGTGATTTGTGCATTGGCCTGCTAAACCCAGGGTTGTGAGTTCAATCCTTGAGGGGGCCATTTAGGGATCCAGGGCAAAAATCTGTCTGGGGATTGGTCCTGCTTTGAGCAGGGGGTTGGATTAGATGACCTCCTGAGGTCTTTTCCAACCCTGATATTCTATGATAGTTGAACTGCTCCCTTGTGTTCCACCAGTGCTTGCTCTTCTAATTGCCCTGTTGTCTGGCTGTGCGAAATTGGCTGCCAGGCGAGTTGCCTTAACCTCCCACCCCGCCATAAACGTCTCCCCTTTACTCTCACAGATATTGTTGAGCACACAACAAGCAGCAATTACAATTGGAATATTGGTTGTGCTGAGATCTGAGTCAGTAAACTGCAACAGCGCGCTTTCAAATGTCCAAAAGCACATTCTACCACCATTCTGCACTTGCTTAGCCTATAGTTTTTTCGAATTAACTCAGCTAATTCTGAAATAACCAACTAGTGTAGACCAGGACTTAGGCTTCTAAGAGCCTATGGGTATGTCTGCACTGCATCTGCGAGCAGGTGTTCCAGTCCAAGTAGGCAGACTCATGCTAGCTCAATTCAAGCCAGTGCACTAAAAATAACAGTGTGGACACTACATGCATCTGTGCTCAGGTGGCTAACCTGAGCTGCCACCAAAGCTGCAACTTCTACACTGTTATGTATAATGCACTAGCTCAAGCATAGCTTGTGCGTGTGTGTCCAGCTGGACTGGGAGGCTCGCTCCCAGGTTGCAGTAGACATACCCTAATCACTTTTAAAAATGAGGCTTAGGCTCATAAGTTACTTATGCCTTGCAAACCAGAACAGAGCAACACTCAGAGGTGTGCTAACCCATTGGGGGCCCTAAGCAGAAATATTTCCCCACCGCCACCACAATCAACAAATAATTAAAAAAGTGAATAGGGGACTCCCTTGAGCTGTGCAATTGCTTAGTCTGCTTATGCCTAGCACCAGCTCTGGCAACACCCGAATACCTTTAAAAATCTGGGCCTTAAAGCTTGGACATTCCAAAACTTGCAGTCACAGGACAATCCAGACAAAGAAACGGTTATGTGGCTAGACCTAGCTCTGATGTATTTCAAATGGGAGCAGGTTCTGGAGGGTTATCAGTTATAATAATTTATCTGGTGCTGTATGCTTATATTGTGCTTTACCAATATAAAGTAAAACACATTCTCGACAAGATAAGGAGGAAGAGAGGAGAGATGATTGGTGGAAAAAAGGATTCCTTAAAAAACTGGATTTTTTAAAAGATGGTGGAGCTTGGTAGACAGGAAGTGTAACTCTCTTTCAGTCATGGATTTGCATGATAGAACACCTAAAGCCAGGAACGCAAAATGGCACAAAAGGAGCAGTAAATTAAGAGAACTGAGAGAAATCTGGGAAGTCAGTGAGGAAATAGGAAGAATTGAGATCAGAGATGTAAGAGGCAAGAATACATAGGGCTTTGAAGATGAAGACAATGAACTTCGATTTCTAGAGTTGAGGACCCGTACTAAGGACACTGCCCAGCTCCTACAAACTCATGGGACAGGTAGCTGAAACCCGTCTGCTAAAAGGACAAAGAGTTTCTGAGAGAACTGGGATCTAAACCATGTAAGACTTTATAGATACTCATCAGCAACTTGAATTTTATCCAGAAGTGAGTTGGCAGCTAATGTAAATATAAGAACACATGTAATATGAGTCTGCAAAAGATTGAGTGAATCTCTCCCAATGCATCTATAAACTCTGAGTCCCTGAATAAAGCTCCGACAGAGGAAATGAAGCATTTGTTTTCTCTGGCTTTGACATGGCTCTTATCTAATGAGAGTTACCACCCAAAATCCAATCAATCTTACCTCTGAAGAATAAGAAGCAGGTAGCTCTGAAACCTGCCAAAGACAATCTGGGTTAATCATTTGAGCTTTGAAGATGCAATAGTGCAGTAAAGGAGCTTGTGATCACCACCACAGATGAGGCATAGGAATATCAAAACTGCTTGTCAGCGATGATTTATTTGATGTATTTAAACCAGTTGTTCTCTAGCCTGATCCCCATTTATTTAGTCTGTTATATTTCACCATTAAACCATGATGATCTCCATGCTTGTTTTCATAAGCAAGACAAGTTTATTCCCCAGTGAATTTTGTACTACACTGAGTTCCATCAGTGTTCTAGGGTGCACAATCAGTATATGATCAGTATAGACATGGCACTGTACTAACTGATCTAACTGTGACTTAAATATCTAAAATGGCTGCTTTATACTGACTACATTTATTATACTACTGATTTCTAACTCTATTAGGAATACCTTGCTTATGAAAGCTGCTTATGACCAACATCCCCTGCCAATTCCCATCTCCTGCTTGGTTTTTCATCTTTTCCCTTTGTGTTTGCCCACCATATATTACTGGCAACACAACACTGGAATGGGACAAAATTTCAGAAACCTTTTACTCTTCCGCACTATTCTGGGTTCTCGTCTCTTCAGGAACATATGTGTGAAATTACCCATACAACTGTAATCTTAAACAAAACCAGGTTTGTTTATTAATAACTGAGAGAAAATGGAATTAAAAGATATGTCTAGATTTATACTTTCTATAAACTAAACTGGATAAAGCACTTTCAGCTTGCAGAGAAAAAAAGAAAAGTGAATAACTTGCATCTCATTGTCCGAAACCAATATAGGTTCGAATGAGTATTTGAGTGAAGGAGGAAAATTGAAGCAAAAACAGATTGCAATTCAAAACATGTGGTTGTTTATTAATGGGGAATGAATTACAACTTGGGCTGGGGAGGAGTACTTTTACCAACTAGCAATACTATCAGAGCAAAATATTCACACAACTCTAATTAAAATAGGAACAAGTGATCAACCAAAAGTATCACCAGAACAGCAATATATATATATATATGTATCTTGAAACAGTCTATTTACATCCAACAATGAAGAACCGAATAATCTATAATCAACTGTTCACTAAAAACCAGAACAGACATACAAAACTGAGTAAACTGTACATGCATTAATTGAATCCCATAAAATACACCAACTGACCACAACAGCAATTAATACAACAATTCGCCCCCTATATACTATACATGAGATTTGGTACCAAGTAAGGGAGGAGAAAAAAGGGAAGAGGCCAAGCAAACAGAATATTATGAAAATTAAAATGCACATACCACACTCCAGGCACAGCTGACCAGCAGTACAGACACCAGAGGCATGACGGGATGTAATCTGAAATGACACGACACGAGCCGGCTAAATCCAGAGGAGACCCTGGCTGAAAGAGTCTTTCAGCTAACACGCGGACACTCCTACTGATTTTGGCGAGGGACATAGTTTTATTCGAAGACCCTTACTCGTGCCAGCATTTGATTGGTCCCCAACTCCTACACCAACTGGGTTCCGAGCTGGTGCCCTCTACGTCAACAGGTACTGCACCCGGCACACTAAGTTTATGCACACGACACGCCGGTATTGTAGCACATGGTACCAATGTGACCTACAATTGACCAGGCAGAAGAGTAGGCACACGGCACCACGATGGTGCACACAACGCCAGTGTGTTGCACACGACACCAATGTGACCTTTTGACTGACAATTGGCCATCCTGACGCCATGTCTGAGCATAGGGTTGCAACACTCATAAAACCAGTCTCCTTTCTCTAAACACCCTTTGGTCAGCCTATCTTGCTAACTAGGTACCAGCTTTTCACAGTGTCCCAAGCTCACTCTCATTAAATCTTTTCTGCTGAGTCACCTTATCTGTTCTAACAACACTATGTTAAAGCGCATTAGGAAACTTTTAATGCTCACCAGCAGGGTCTACATGGACCAACTAATACACAACATGTTAGTGCACTTTAGAAATCACACCCCCCCCCCCATAATGTGCATTACCCCATAGTGCAGACAAGCTCTTGGATTGACAGGCTGTTTCTTGAACAGCAGTCTTGTACTTAGGAGCTGCTCTTTATAGTTAGGCCCATTAAGAGCCATCACAGGAGCAGGAGGGGAAGCTGGGGGGCTTTCAAGGACCAGCAGCCACTTTACCTGCCGCAACAGAAATGTATTTGCATCGGAGGGAAAAGCAGTGCAAAGCTGGAGTCATTTAGCTTTTCCCATCCCTGTTGCTCCACTACTCTGTACCCCACTTTACATTAGTGTGCTGCCCTCTTCACCTTGCTGACTGAACCCATTCTCTAGGTCGGGAAGCCCTGCTTTAGATGTTTGGAGAAATTCGTCTGTAGTTGAAGTCTCTAAAATTGCTGTAGCTAAAGAAATGACAATACTGTTTACACATGAGTTCATTAAAACTTTCAAAGAAATCTTAACACAGATGGAAAATTTCCTTAGCCAGTATCTTGCCTTCTAGTACAAACTGGCAAGATTGCTTTCTGGTTTGTTCAGTAAATCACCATGTTAGGCATATTGTATTTTCTATGAATGACACCTTATTTGCATCCCATAGGGTGGTTCTTCTCAACGAATAGAGTCCACCTTCTCCTACTCTAGACCACTGGTCATATTTTGTTCAAAATATTCTATTTTACATATAGTATTCTACTCTTGAGTTTTGAACTATATAAACTCTTCATCTAGCTGACTACGAGGAAGACATTTGAGAGCCTTTAATTTGTATTTACATATAATTGTCCATCCATTCACAGATTTAGTTTTAGTGCTTTCTTATAGATAATTTCTCTTGTTTCTTTTATCTCTAATTTAAGCCCTCTTCTCTCCCCCTCCCCTTCTTTTAAATGTAATTGAGGGAACTATAGTACTGCATTACCAAGTCTTGCACTTTATAGTTTGCCTCAGGAGTGTTTAAAGGAACAATTTTAACTTGAAATCTAGTTTTAGGTTCTACACCTGCCCAAGTGTGCACTATTGCCAGTCTTTGTGGTTTTATAATCACATTTTCTTATGTTCAAAAAGGATTTCCCTCTCCCCTACTGCTTCATCAAAGATCAATAGAAAAGAGAAAACTGGCAAACTTCTTAAGTAAAGGAAACTTATACACCAAATGCTTTCAAATTCATGAAGTAAATAAACTTTCAGTTACACTAATCTAAGGTGTTACTGGTAACAATAGTAGTTATATTTGCAAGGATTAATGTGATTTTTAAGTTGACTGTGGCCCTCTAAACTACTTATTTCTCACTACATGTGCTTGAAAAACAAATCCATTGAGTGGCATAAATAAACAGTAAAGAAGGGAGCGGAAAGCAACTAATCCTTGTTAAGAGCTTTGGAGTTTGTAGCGATCACTTGTGAAGACCCTTGGTTTCATCTCTCATTCATTTTAATGACCTCTCATTACTTTTTAGTATCCTACAAGGAACTGAACATGAAATATGACTTCACATTTTTGATGCTGCATAATGTAAGAAACTCGAATGGACAACAGGTTTCTATGCCATTATGAAGTTCTACACCTGACAGCTTTGTAAATGTTCATGTTCTCCATGAATGAAATTATATTTATCCCTCTTCTTAAAGGTGCCAATTGTGATTACGTATGACTTCAAACAGAGCTATACCAAACATACTGGATGAAAAATTAGTGATATAAGCAAATCATTCCAAACAATATATAGAATACCACATGATGTGTTATTTTTAATGTTTTCAAATAATATGGATTAAATCTCTGTTGGCTAGAGTAATATAATTTTAGGCATGGATTTTCAAGGAGTCTAAGGGAGCCAGTAACCCAACTCCCAGTAAAAGACACGGGCAGCTGGAAAGCTTGCAACCTTATATTGCTTTGAAAACCCAAGACTTAGTGGCCAGTATGTTGGTACCTTTAGAGTAAACCGCTGGGCAAAAATCTGTATTTTCACTTATCGGTCCTTCAGCCCTCCAGAGAGAGCGCCCAATCACAACACATCATTTGTGTTGTTCTAGCCAGTCCTTCAGCCACCCACTGGCCAGGCTGTCAGAAGCACCAGGCACCCAATTGGCATAGTGCACCACAGCCCAGAACCCCTGAGCGATCTGCCAGCCTCAGCTTCTCAAGTAGATGGGATTACAGGCATGTGCCACGGCACCCGACCACTTTCATATTAATTCTATAAAAATAAAATGTGATGTATATATTTCCTATACTCATTATACATGTGCATATAATGTGTACATGGAATCCCCAAATGAAATAAAAAAACAAATCTTATTTAGAAGACCTCATAGTTTCCTGTTGTAGAAGATCTCATCTCTAATCTTTTGGGGTTATGGTTGCCTTCATAACTATAAAGGGAGAATATAGAGTCAGGTTTTTAGAGAGGTTAATTCTTTTTTGTCTGTTTTTTAAACTTTATTTCCTCTAGTCTTAAAACACTCAAACTGCACATAGGTTTTTCCACAAGGTGGAACTGCCGTTTTACTACTGTGTGCATTTCCTGTAAATGCTAGAAAATTTCACATTCAACTCTTACTAGCAGAAAACCAAAACCACACGTTTTGCTGTAGCTGCACAAGTTTACACAAAACATTTAAGAAAAAGGTGGAAAAGGGAACATCCTTGCCTGGTGGCTCCCACTTGAAATGTAGAGAAAATATTTTCATTCTTCACCACTGATGCCAAAGAACCCTTATATAACATGTTGATGCAGTATATAGAGAGAAAGTTTGGTCCAGTAGAGTACTAGTCTGAAACTCGAGACACCCAAGTTCAATTCCCTGCTCTATAATAGAATTCCTGTGACACCTTGGGCAAGTCATTTAGTGTCTCTGTGCCATACTTCCCCCTTTGTACATCTGAGGATAAATGTTATTTCTTTACTTCACAGGGGAGTTATGAGGATAAACTAGTTAAAGATTATTAGGCACTTAGATATTACAATAGTGGGAGTCATATAAGTAACTATGATATACAGATGCCTATTCAAAGCCAAATTTATTTACTACCACCAATAGATAAGATTATCTAATCCTAATGAAAGCTTTTTCTAAATCTAAAATCAATATTCTCATTGAGGGGATGGTGCCTAATGAATGTGATGTATGATTTTGTGCATGTTATTAGCTACCCTTCTTCCCTTCATAACTAAAATTATAGCATCTATTCTCCTTCATGTTTAGCAAGGAAGCCTGGGGAGCTCATACGATTTTTCTGCTCTTTTTCTAAGGCACGTTATCGTTTGGGTCAGATTTTCAAAAGTGCATGGTATCCAGCAACTCACATTGCTCTCATATGATCCTCTGGGTGAATAGTTTTAAAAATCTGGTCATTTCAATTCAGTGTCTGTGTGTGGGTTGAGCTTTTTTGAAGATATGAGCCCAATTTGGTGCAGCTGTGAACAGCAGGTTGTGTTCAAAATGACACAGAGATATGCAGTACAGGTTACAGGGAAACTACAGGGACTTATTGAACATGATATACCATTGTTTGTTTACCTTAATAAAAGCTTTTCCTAGTTTTCACAATATGCATTTCTTGGCTCTTTTTTGGCCCAGCAGGTAGATGGTATCAGCAGTGCATAAGTACTCAGGATCAGACTGCTAAATGTAGCATATTCTGAAACTATACTAACAAAACAATTACAATATAGAGTATAAAATACTACAGAAGCATTAGACCAATGCATTTTATTGTGAAGAGGACATGTAATCATTCAAGCACAAGTCATTGTAGTTATACAGTAATTTAATTATTTCTGAGTCTACACAAATTATACTAACTTGTGCATTCTGAAGTGTATTAATAGTAATGAGTATAGGTGTGGATTGTAAAATTCACAAGACACTTTCACCATTGCAAATACAGAACAGAAATATTTATTCAACACTTCTGCCTTTTTGCATTATTATTGATAATTCTACCATTTTCACCTATTAGTGGACTAATAGCATTGAATGATTCTTTTTTCTTCCTAATATACTTAAAAATTCCTTCTTCTTATCCTTAAGTCTGGTGGCCAAAGATCCTTCTCCTTGTGCCTCTTTGCGTCCCTTAGCAATTTTCCTCTATTCCTAGCTTCTGATATATTACTATTACTGATATTAATTACTGTCAACAAAAAAATCTATAGTTGCCTTCACTTCCCCTCTAAATGAGGTGAGTTTTTTCACTCTTCCTCAGTTGTGAGATTGTGGCTTTTGGGGCCTCTAGTAATGTGTTCTTCAATAATTCCCAGTTATCATTCAAGCTTTTCTGATTAAATTCTTCCTCCCAGGTGATTTGGCTGATAATTGTTGATAACTGGCCCTTTTAAAGTACCGTGTATGTGTGTGTATATTGTTCTGTGCTTTATTCTGTTTGCACATTATAAATGTGATCAAGTCATGAGCATTTGTACCGTAGTGGGGAAAAAATCCACCCTCCTGAACGACAAAAGTTTTAACACCAAAAAGTGCCAGTGTGGACAGTGCTTCGTGAGCGGGAGCCGTTCTCCCGGCGACAAAGCTACTGTCCCTCATTCAGGATGGTTTTATTTTGTCACCAGGAGATCTCTCTCCCAGACATAAAGAGCGGCTACACAGCACACCTTACAATGGCGCAGCTGCAGTGGCACAGCCATGCTGTTGTAAGGTGCACAGTATAAACATAGCCTTAATGTTAACAGTCTCTCCGCACTGGAGATAAATTTAGTCTGACCTTAAGGTAACCTCTGGTGTCCCAAACCAAGGCTCTTGTCAGGGTTGGACAGATCTCCCTGGCCTTGTCTTAGCAAAGGGACAGCAAATGAAACTCACCCTGTGATTTGGCTGGGTTTTTGTTAATCTACTCTCCGCAGTTCATAGCAAGCTGCAGCAGAGCATATGAATAGGTCTTCCAACAGGGGCCACTTTACAGGGCTCTCTCCCCACTCCCCCTGCTCTCAACCTGGCCTGCCAATGTCATTGTTTCAGGCTATCTGGGGAAGGTCTGCACATGGAGGGGGAGAGAGAAAAGAAGAGACTTGAATGAGCTAATTATTGAGTGCAGCAAGCCAGAGCCATTGCCATCTTAATGTCAAATTTCCACTCCTTCTGTGTCAGAGGGAGGAGATAGGAAAGAATAACCATCCCTGGAAAGGAAAAGAACCCCTGTTGTCCTATAAGGAATCCTTCTTTGTGAAGAGAAGAGACAGAGAAAATTCCTCATCCCCTAGGAGAGGAATATGGAGAGTGTATGAAGAGTGAGACTGTGAATGATTGGACATGTGAATGAAGCAATGCTTTAGTGTGTGAGGGGAGTTAACTACATTGCTGAGTGAGTAACTGAATGATTGGGGTGGCAGAGGAGGATCACCATTTTATTTTCTTCAGCTAAAGAACCATATGCTGGAAGAGAAACTCATGTTCCCTGCTGCTTTGTGTCATTGTTTGCTTTAATCTGAGGCGGGCAATCTTTTATTGTGGTCCATGGATCACTAGTCATTCACGGAATTCATCCTTGTGATTTAAAGAATGAATTATTTTAGGAACGAAGCAGTGGAGGATTCTGCATGTGATTATTAAAAAAAATTAAAATGCTAGCTACAGGACCATTTAAAATCTGTTCTCTAAAACCTAATAAAACAAATCACCAACTATACAAGGATGGGGGGAACTGGCAGAGAAGAACTGGTGAAAGAAACAAGGGGCTCTAAAAGATCCTCACTGTGTCCTGTTCCTACATTTTGTACTTCACATTGCATATAAAATTTGCCATCCACTGTTTTGAGCTTGCTTTGATAAGGATCCACATTGTTTTCATCTCTTAAGATTTGTTGGACCTTTAATGTTGGTTTAACAGACTTTTCATTTGAGATTACCTCATTAATTTTGTTCTGTGCAAGAACAAATAGTTTCAGGGTATTTATAAATCTTCAGAGTATAACCATGTCTACTTATTCTACAGGTAGGAATTTTTAAGTAGAAGAATTATCAAAAAAGAGATTTTCTACATATGAATATTGCACAGGTTCATAAGATGGATTTTCATTGGTAGCAACAGATTGAGGTTTAGTTACAGTAATGCTCATATTTATTGCACTCTATTTTACACTATCACTCTGACTTTATAACACACTTAGCAAATTTTAAGTAAGAGCAGTGTGCAACTATTCTAGATACTTCCCCTATAAAATTTATTTTTCCTGTCATACCTCCATCTTCTCTGGAGTTACTACTAATATAACATTCCTTTTCCTCTTTCATTTACACTACGTACGTTTTATCTTCTGATTCTGATACCCATTAAGGATTTAAAAAGTGAACATTTATACACCATGCAAAAGATCAAAGACTGTTTTCTGCACCAAATCCATATAGGCATTATGGATCATTCTATTTCTCTGTCTGGTTCTCTTTGATTTTGTGGAGAGTGAAATGCTTGTGTGTGTATTTTCATTTTGTACTATGAATTAAGTATAAATAAATTACATTTTTCCTAATTACATTTATGATGGAGTGTAATAGGGGCCCGCTCCACCGCACTTTTCTTCATTTCTAGTTCCTTCCACCAATATCACCACAGTCCCTGTGCAACAGTCTATTTACAATATTAAACGAGCTTTTGGCCCTCTCACCCAAGACCTGAGGGGTACAGAGGTCTCCCTATTTTGAGCCCTCTGTGTGACTAGGCCCAGCTAGCCCTACTCCTTCCCCTCTCTCTCTCATTCTCTCTCTCTCTCCCCCTGCACTTCCTTCCTGTGCCTCTTTCTATCAGCACTAGGCTGATGAGGGCAATAGAATGTTTACCCCACGCAGCCCACTAGCCTGATTAGATCATTACCCCAATCAGCTTCTCCTGGGCACTAATTAGCCTCCAAGTTATCAGAGAGCAGGCTCACTTACTCACTCCCTGCACTCTTTTTCCTTTTCTTACTGTGGATGGCAGAGCTTAGGCCCTTCAGAGTATTTTCCTTATAGTGACACTAGTAAAACTTGTATTGCTTTGTGTTCTGTTTAAACATTTTAAAGCTATTGTTTTCCATGTTTGCCTAATTAGAATAATTTTCCAAATATTTAAAACCTTTTACCGCTGTTCAGTAATTAAGTGCTAGAGTTCTAATCTGGCCAATTTTGCTCTCAAAAGATACAAAGCAATATGTAATAATTTTCTTCTTATGAGTAAAGATCCTTATTCCTTACATGAAATGGTTCTTTTGTCCAAGTCAATAGAAGAGGACCTTACATTCTCCTGTGAAAACCAATGCACCTTATTCCTTAACTTTATCTAAGGAAGAAGAATATGTAGTATGTCTGAATGGGCTGGTCTACACTGCGGGGGGGTGGGGGTGTCAACGTAAGATACGCAACTTCAGCTATGGGAATAGCGTAGCTGAAGTCGATGTATCTTATTTTGACTTACCTCGAGTCCTCACGGCGTGGGATCGATGGCTGCGGCTACCCCGTCGACTCCGCTACAGCCGCTCGCCCTGGTGGAGTTCTGGAGTCGAAGGGAGTGTGTTCGGGGATCTATATATTGTATCTAGACGAGATGTGATATATCAATCCCTGATAGATCGATTATTACCTGCCGAATCGGCGGGTAGTCTGGACGTACCCAATATCTTGACATCCACTTCCTAGGTTCTGGAGTGGCTTTGGACTCTTACTCCAATTTAGACCAAATCTGCATAGGCACATTCAAGAAAGTAAAGGTGAATAAACTAAATGTATGAAGACAAAGCTTCCCACCTTCCCTTCCCACCTTAAGTTGATTCACCTTAATTTTCCTGATGCCCCCTTGAGACAAGCCCATAGTTCATGTGAGATTAAGCTTCCAGTCTTTGGCTTCAAATGGGCACTACATGACAGTATGCCACTCAGAGACTGCCCCGCTCCCTACCATCCAGCTCTCTGGCTCACTGTCCCAGCCAGAAATTAAAGCGATTCATCCAGGGTCCTAAGTAGAGCCAGGGTAAATTGTTTATCAAGATTTCAAATTTTAATCGCTCTATAAACTGGTTGTAAAAGAGCAACCAAAAAATAATTCATGAAAATAATTTGCAAACATTTTTACTGGTTTTTTTTGTTTTTGTTTTTTTAAATTGAGCAGCTCAAGTCTTAGACTGCATTATATTTAATGACCAGAACATACACAGCAAAACCATATTCCAGGGCAATCTTCAACAATTTCTACACACTATTAACTGTAAGATATTTGTTGTCCATCCTGACAAGATAATTTCTCTCCCCATCTAAGTTTAGTATCTTCCACTTTTCTAGGCTCTTTTCATTGTAAATTAGCCCTCCCAGCTCTCAGCACCCTGCCCCCTCCCCGCATGGCCCCAGCCAGGGAGTGGGGGGCTGAGAGCTCGGCCCCATGGCCACGGTTGGAGTCGCAGGGGACAGGGTGACTGAGAGTTCAGCCCTGGCTGGAGTCGAGCGCTCAGCCTTGACCAGGGCTGTGGTGGAGCTCTCGGCCCTGGCTAGAGCTCTGAGCCCAGAGCCCCTCCTCTGTTCCACCCATGGCCACATCCCATCATAGCCCTTCCCTCACACCCCCACCCCTTTCTGCCCCAACTCCGCCTTTCCCCCTGAGGCCCTGCCCCCTGCTTGCTCCTTCCTGCACTCCCTCACTGTGACCCCCAAGAACGGCAAAACTCTGTCCCCACGCTGCAGCCCCAGGGCTGCAGCATGGAGCAAGAGCTCCTCTGGCCCTGTGGCTGTGATGGGGAGATTTTTTCAGATGCCCCAAATCTGGCCCCCTGTCCCCGCTAGCAGCATGAGGTTTGGGGAGACTTAGCCTCCCCCAGCCTCCATTACGCACTGCCCATGCACACACACAATAAAGACATCTTTCTATACACACACACACTCTCACTATTAACTCACCACTCTGGGATGCTGTGTGTGTGTGTGTGTGTGTGTGTGTGTGTGTGTAATAAAGATGCCTCTATTGTTCTGAGCTACATTTAATCCTCCCATGCCATAGAACAAGTGTAGTGTGCAAGTTGATTTCATTCTTATTGCTAAGTATTGCAGCCTGTTATGCAGTAACTACATGGTAATTTCATTAAAGATAATTACACAGGATTTTGCATTAATGCTACCTCATTACAGCTTGAAAAATGTGCAGTTAACTAGATTCATAATTGTAGCAGTTGACCATCATCAGTATTGTCTTTTCAATCTTTTTTTTTTTTTTTTTATGGACAAAGATATTTCTAATCTTGGAGTGGAAAGAAAGACTGTGTCCTGAGTTTGAGAGTAGAGGACCAAACATTATGATATTGCTCTAAATATTAAAATGAATATAAGGCCAACGAGAGTAGACCCTGTTCTTCCACCATAAAACTAACCAACTATGGTGTTTGATCATGTTAAAAATTTCTGTTTTATTTCAGATGTCCTAATCTGATACGTTATCAGTTAAGAGTATAAGGAAACCCTATTTATAGGGAACATCAATAGTTTTCTTTTCAAACTGCAACTAGCATGAAAAATAGCAAGATGATCAACCAAATGTGAAAAACGTCTTTCAAATCTGTTCTTAAAATCAATTGAATCGATTTTTCACTTGCTGCAGGAAGTGGGGGAGGGGCAGCATAGGGGTAATAGCCTACAAAATTGGGTGTACGCTCTTCAGCAACATAGCTCAGGAGAGATGCTTAATATTGCAGAGGTGAATCTGGGCTAGATAGACCTGGAGAAACACACACAATATGACAGACACTTATTTTGACTGTTCATTGAGAGTGTTTTAATATTTGAATAGAAAAAAGTTTTAATTCCTCATTTTAGAAAATAAAATGTCTTTCCTCTTTCAAAGGAAGAGATATTCTTTTTTTTTTTTGTTACCTCTGCGTCATTTATAGACATCTTGACATGCCTTTGTACCTTATTCCATTATATTATGTAAACATTCTTTTGGAATCCTTGTAATATTTTAGATAAATCTTTCTGTAGCAGAATAAGTTAGTTAAAAGATGAATCTTTTTATCCACAGAGTTTGAATTTATCAAGTTGAGCTGGGATTTTACTGTCAAGCAGTCAGTGTTTAAAGTAATGATGGAATCTATGAGGGTGTTACCAGTAATATTAGTTGTAGTCTATTTATGCAACATAGGTATTTATAAGGTGTGTGTATATAAGTGTAGAAGTGGTATCTAAGTGTCACTGATGTGAAAAATACATACCAGTTAAAAATATTTTCCCCAGGGCTTTACATTAACAGTGGAAGTTCATTTTTCTTAGTTTAAGAAAACAGAGTTGTGTTAAAAAGAAAAGCTGTAGGACTGAAAGAATTGGGAAATTGACAATGGGTGATAGAGCCTTTTACTGCGAGGTCACTGATTTGAATTCAGACCAGGTCAGCAGTGATTGAAAGTTTTTACCATCTGATTGCCATTTAGAGGCCTGTGTAAAATGATTTTGATGGTCTCACTCCAATTTACAGGTGTCCACATCACAAACATGCATCATAATTGACAGCTCTTGGCTGCTTTGTTTGCACTCTGAGCACATTCCAAGGAGTGACCTCTGACCCCTGGAGATTGTCTCCCCCAGGCCAGAGTTGCAGCAAGGCAGGGATGCCTGTTCCGTTGCTGTCTGGGTTTGTGTTTGTTCTGTACGTAAAAAAAGAAGGCTTGAATCCCCAGAGATTTTATAAGGGCTACAAGTCATCCAGATGTGTAACAAATAAGGTGTTTCTCTAAATATATTGTATTTACTTAATATGGTTTTGTTTTGATACTTAAAATCTAGAAACCTCATGTACATGTATATTTTTTTATGTTCTCTTGCTGGACTGGAAGAGAATAATTTACAAACTTGTGTTTCAGCATAACTTGGTGTTATTAAAATTTAGCTATCTTTTTATACAGGATTCAGATGTCAGTTGCCAGGATAAAAGGAATATCTAGAGATTTATTTAGGCCAAATTCATGGGAATTGTATTTGCTTATACCAGGATATAATTTGGTATGCTATCACCTACTTAGAATTTTGGCAAAAAGAAAATCCTTAAAGGCTAGACCTTTCGAATTATTTTAAACATCTAGGGAATAACAGTATATGTAATCAAAACAAATTTGTTACTAATTTTTATTGCATTTCTTTTCTAGAGTTTTGTAATACAGATTCTTCTAAAAATACATTTATATGTTTATCTGCAAAGGTAGAGTTCATTTTCAAGAAATAATTATAGAGGTTTGAGCTATTATAAGCTCTGAATATCAATGCTCCCCCTCTGTGACAGTTCTACCACTAGAGAAGCCCAGCTTGCAAGGTCTAATTACAGTAGAATTTTGATTCCCTCAGCTAAGTTATTGGCAGGAATTCGAGGCATGGTAGAATTATATTGGTGACACAGTTGTAACAAAAAAATACAGAATCCGTTTTCAAGCTTGCTCAGGGTGAAATCGAGTGTTGGATGATGTCAAATGGTCTTACAAGTAGTTCAGAAGTGCCCTGAATGATTATAACATTCTAATTCTAATTATTTACAATAAGAATGTAAATAAGGTGGCACCAAGCCTTATTTGCAGTGACTAATGAAAGCTGTTGTACTGTAATCAGAGTGATGCAGAGCAACAGGGCAATTCATTAGGAAAAACATGGTTGACAAACAGCTAATAGATGCCAGTTTGGACCTTTCCTTTTTTGACTTCAAAATATATACTCTTTTTTGTTGTTAATGATGATAAATAAGTCACATTATGAAGAAAGGTAGCGAATGATAAGACATTTTTACCTGCTGAATCCTGCCAAACTATACAAAATACCGATAGGGTACGTGGCATGCTTGGTTTCGCTATGGTTGGCTAAATATGCTTGCAATGTATGCTGATTAAATATATTGTCATTGTGAATTGTGTCTATGAAACCTCAGTTCAGCACAGAAAATAAGTACATGCTTAAGTCCCACTGACTTCAACCAAATGTTTATGTGCAATGCTTAACTGGGCTGGACTTAAAGCATATGTTTAACTTTAAGCACGTGCTTAAGTGCTGTGCTGAATCAGGATCTCAATGAATAAGCTAATGCACTTTCTCAGAACTTAAATTACATGCATCTAAACTGCATTATATCACCAATTTGTGTTCAAAATCAGTGTTGAGTGCTGAATGATAAATTTTTTCATATTTTCACTTTTCGCATCTTTCAAATACTACTTAAAAAAATAATTGTGAAAGCTAAGTTTAATTCCTCTGTTTCCCTCATGTAGCAATAGAATTTGTGAAAAGGGAACATTTGTCACCGTAGCAAAAGCGTAAATTTCCTGCTTCTGGGGAAAGGCTTATTGGACATTTTATTTCATCAGTTTTCAGAAGCAATGAAACAAACTTAAAGACAATACTTTTGGGTTGAATGGTACAAAATGCACTTTTATTAGAAGTCTAGAAACTAAAATGACATCTTTCTGCCTTTCAAAGAATATTTATACTGAGCAGTGTCAGTAGTAACAAAAACAACCCAATAATGAATATTCTTTATTAAAATAACCTTTTTACAAACACTTAATAAATGCAGATAATGAAATACATTGTAAATTGTTTAGTGAAAAGGACTTATCCATTCACTGGGATGTTAATTACTCCTTATAAATATTTGTTTCCTTTGGGTTTCCACATTATAGTTTCAAAGTAGCAGCCGTGTTAGTCTGTATTCGCAAAAAGAAGAACAGGAGTACTTGTGGCACCTTAGAGACTAACAAATTTATTAGAGCATAAGCTTTCGTGGACTACAGCCCACTTCTTCGGATGCATATAGAATGGAACATATATTGAGGAGATATATATACACACATACACAGAGCATAAACAGGTGGGAGTTGTCTTACCAACTCTGAGAGGCCAATTAATTAAGAGAAGAATAAAAAAACTTTTGAAGTGATAATCAAGCTAGCCCAGTACAGACAGTTTGATAAGAAGTGTGAGAATACTTACAAGGGGAGATAGATTCAATGTTTGTAATGGCTCAGCCATTCCCAGTCCTTATTCAAACTGGAGTTGATTGTGTCTAGTTTGCATATCAATTCTAGCTCAGCAGTCTCTCGTTGGAGTCTGTTTTTGAAGTTTTTCTGTTGTAATATAGCCACCCGCAGGTCTGTCACTGAATGACCAGACAGGTTAAAGTGTTCTCCCACTGGTTTTTGAGTATTTTGATTCCTGATGTCAGATTTGTGTCCATTAATTCTTTTGCGTAGAGACTGTCCGGTTTGGCCAATGTACATGGCAGAGGGGCATTGCTGGCACATGATGGCATATATCACATTGGTAGATGTGCAGGTGAACGAGCCCCTGATGGTATGGCTGATGTGATTAGGTCCTATGATGATGTCACTTGAATAGATATGTGGACAGAGTTGGCATCGGGGTTTGTTACAAGGATAGGTTCCTGGGTTAGTGGTTTTGTTCAGTGATGTGTGGTTGCTGGTGAGTATTTGCTTTAGGTTGGGGGGTTGTCTGTAAGCGAGGACAGGTCTGTCTCCCAAGATCTGTGAGAGTAAAGGATCATCTTTCAGGATAGGTTGTAGATCTCTGATGATGCGCTGGAGAGGTTTTAGTTGGGGGCTGAAGGTGACAGCTAGTGGTGTTCTGTTATTTTCTTTGTTGGGCCTGTCTTGTAGGAGGTGACTTCTGGGTACTCGTCTGGCTCTGTCAATCTGTTTTTTCACTTCAGCAGGTGGGTATTGTAGTTTTAAGAATGCTTGATAGAGATCTTGTAGGTGCTTGTCTCTATCCGAGGGATTGGAGCAAATGCGGTTATATCTTAGAGCTTGGCTGTAGACAATGGATCGTGTGGTGTGTCCTGGATGGAAGCTGGAGGCATGTAGGTAAGTGTAGCGGTCAGTAGGTTTCCGGTATAGGGTGGTATTTATGTGACCATCGCTTATTAGCACAGTAGTGTCCAGGAAATGGACCGCTTGTGTGGATTGATCTAGGCTGAGGTTGATGATGAGATGGAAATTTTTGAAATCATGGTGAAATTCCTCAAGGGCTTCTTTTCCATGGGTCCAGATGATGAAGATGTCATCAATGTAGCGCAAGTAGAGTAGGGGCATTAGAGGACGAGAGCTAAGGAAGCGTTGTTCTAAGTCAGCCATAAAAATGTTGGCATATTGTGGGGCCATGCGGGTACCCATAGCAGTGCCGCTGACTTGAAGGTATATATTGTCCCCAAATGTGAAATAGTTGTGGGTGAGGACAAAATCACAAAGTTCAGCCACCAGGTTAGCTGCGACATTATCAGGGATACTGTTCCTGATAGCTTGTAGTCCATCTTTGTGTGGAATATTGGTGTAGAGGGCTTCTACGTCCATAGTGGCCAGGATGGTGTTTTCTGGAAGATCACCGATGGATTGTAGTTTCCTCAGGAAGTCAGTGGTGTCTCGAAGATAGCTGGGAGTGTTGGTAGCGTAGGGTCTGAGGAGAGAGAGTCTACATAACCAGACAAGCCTGATGTTAGGGTGCCAATGCCTGAGATGATGGGGCGTCCAGGATATCCAGGTTTATGGATCTTGGGTAGCAAATAGAACACCCAGTGACATCATCATAGGACCTAATCACATCAGTCATACCATCAGGGGCTCGTTCACCTGCACATCTACCAAGGTGCCACAAGTACTCCTGTTCTTCTTTTTGCACATTATAGTTAGCAGCTCAGCAAATTTAGTTTAACACTAAAGTCAAACAAATAGATGTAACTATTCAAGATAAACTATACTAATCAGATTTTTAAAGAAACCAGTTATGGTAGTTAACAATTCCAGGTTTTTAGTATAAAGGATGTGACATTTGGATCATTTGAAACTGAATGGCATACAGTGTTTTTAACAAGTAAGGCTAAAGAACAAGTGGTACTTGTAGAACTTTCCATTCAGGGTGGATTGCAGCAAGATTTAGAGTAGATTTCAGTCTGATTGTATGAGATATAATCAGTTTGCTAGCGTCTGAGAAGAATAAGAATGCAAGAAATATGCAACATAATTATGCAATGAAAGAAGGAAGAGCTAAACTAAAATTGTGAATGGCAGGGGGCCGGTGAAGATGGAGACAAGTAGCAGAAGTTTGGCCAAGTGATTGCAATTTTTCATAACCATTCAAAGTCAAACAAGATAAAACCTAAAGGCAACTTGTCCTAACAGCAGCAAAAGGAAGCAACAGCTGTCTTGAGCTGTCAAAAAGCCTTCCCTTCCCTCTTTTGCCTCTTCTCTTCCCTCCCCCAACCTCATTTGATTCTCAAATATTAAGCAAACTAATAATCCCAAATATTCAAACCAAAAGCCCTAATGGGCCTACATCAGTCCAAGGCCTGCAGACCCACCTGCATGAGCAAACCTCCTAGTCTAACCATGAAAGCTCCAGCCTCTGGGTGAATCCAACCCCTTTTCCATGCTCTAGATGTGATCACGCCCTAGACAGAATAATCCTTCTATAATATTTTTATAGAACTAAAGTTTGTGCATAGATCAAATCTGGTCTCTGAGTCCTATAAAAAATCTTTTAAAAGCCTCCCCTCAGAGGGATTTAGGCAAAACACTCTAATTTTAATTCAAGTGCTTGTTTCTGTGTTCCACCTCTGATGTGGGTGTATTCTGTGCATCAGAAATCAGAACGCTTTAGCCAGCAGTGTCTACTGGTCGAACCTACTTCATGCCTAATCTCATGCCCCTTCTCCCTATATAAAGGTATAAAAGGGGGGCAGAGCAAACAACTAACCCTCAGTTCCTTTCACTGCTCTTGACTGTGAGACGGAGACAGCTAGCAGTGTCTCATCTCAGACGCTCACACACTAGTTTATCTGTAAGCAGGTTAGTTAGTGGTGGTTTAGTTTATTTGGTAGTTTAGTTTAGTTTAATAGTGTTTTTGTTTTAGTTTAATAATTTTTTTGTTTTTCCATTATAGGAAAATTTCCTCTGTCTGCTGAAAACTCCCCTAGTTTAAAATTTTGTTTGTCATGTGAACTACTATCCCCCTTAATAAAATATAAATAAATAAATTAATGGAGATATCCTATCTCCTAGAACTGGAAGGGACCTTGAAAGGTCATCAGGTCCAGCCCCCTGCCTTCACTAGCAGGACCAAGTACTGTTTTTGCCCCAGATCCCTAAGTGGCCCCCTCAAGGATTGAACTCACAACCCTGGGTTTAGCAGGCCAACTGTCTTTACTTGCCTGGGTGAGGGACCTTCCTAAGGTGCTGTCTGATTTTCATTTAAATCCATCTATGCATTTTATCAGTGTTCTTTCTGAAATCGCACGCAACCAAGGGTGAGGCTGTACTGCATTCATTAGATGATCAATGGCTCTCGTCCTTTTATTTGAATAGGACAAAGCCATTTAGATTATCCCCTAGACTGTTTGTTTCTATTGTTGAAAGCTGGAAGGGTCAATCAATTTCAACCCAGAGAATTTCTAGATGGCTTTCAGGTTGTATGAAGTTATGTTATGAGATGGTCAATTTACAGCTCCCTCCCTGGGAACATTAGGATACGTTCAATCAGGGTGCAGGCAGCATCCATAGCATCATTTAGAGATGTTGCTGTAATTGATATTTGTAGGACTGCTACCTGGAGTAACGTACATACCTTCATGAAACATTACTCTGTGGTGGAAGCGTCATATGCAGATACTCAATTTGGCAGGGCTGTATTGAAATCCCTAGTTCATTAGTCTCACAGTAACCTTTGCCGCTATGGTGTACTGCTTTGGAGTCACCAGACATGGAATACACATAGAAGAAGAAAGGGAAATTGCTTAACTATAGTTATTTACCTGTTTAATAGCTGGAGTTCTTCACAATATGTTGTCTATGTCCACATCCTACCATCCTTTCCCCCACTACTGCCAAGTCTCATAATTTGGACTGGTTACTGGTGAAGGAATTGAGGATTATTTGGTGACATTGACCCTTTTATATCTTCAAGGGTGGAAGGGCTTGAGGCTAGGCAGGGAATGGGTTTAACTAACTGACACTGCTGGCTAAAAGCATTCCAATCTCCAGTTCATGGAGCACACGTGCACCAGACATAGAATATGGCTAGACAACACAGAACTTCAGTTACTGAAAAAGTAAGTAACTTCCCTATTTCTCATCTACTATACGGGATTTCCTCTGAGGAAATTTCAGTGCAGCTACTCTTTCCTTTAACCTAGCAATATGATAAAAACACACCTTCTGCAGGTACTTCCTCAAGTGTCTCCTTGGTTTAGATTGTTTTCAAAAACACTTGAAAAAGATGTACAGTTTTAGAATTGTTGTAGATCACAGTGATCACAATTATTCTTCACCACTTCCTGGCACACTTCTTATTCATTTATTAGCAGTATTGTCTATTCACCAGTACTTCCGCAAGGAATGATATTGTATTACACTATCTTTCTCTCTCTAATCCTTTAGGTCCGTCTTTCATGTAGGTATAGATACTGCATATATATGCACTTATTTATGAAAGATATTTTTACAGGATATGCCAATTAAGCTTAACAGTTGTTTACAATGATCTCCTGCCCAATGGGATTTTACAGACACATTACATTAAACTAGCCCATCTACTACAGAAGAACAATATAAGTTATCTTTTTCTGATTAGCAATTTATTTTGATGTATAATAGTCTTATCTTGTATTTACATATATAGTTTGGCCCTGCACTAGTATAATATGGTGTCTCCTAAGGGATGAAAAAGTACGTTCAGGAAGAATAAGTCAAAAAGGAAATTTCTCTTTTCTCCCAAGAGACTCATCATATGGACCCCCCACTCTTGGGCGAACTGCACCTCCAACTTGCAAATCTACAGATTTCTAGCAAGCAGTGTCCGTTTGGGCCTAGTATGCACCCACCACATGTTGGGACAAGTGGATATAAAAGAGGTGTAGCCCCAAATTCTCATCAATTATTTATGACTGTCAAAGGTGCATCACTCACACACCAAAACTGAGTGTCACCAGCGCTTCCTTCATCAGTGTTGTCCCTTTTCTTGCCCATCCATTCTTATTTGTAAATAGTGGTTAATAGTTTAATTAGGTTAGGAGAAAAGAACAACTAATCTTCTCCAAATTAATCTGAGGCCTGTTCCTTGGCTGCTTTCCTGCTCAAAGAGAGGAAGACTTTCCAGGAGTTGTTGATCTATCAGTTGATCTGTGTTCGTTCAGGTGTCCACAATTCAAGAAGGATGTTCATAAATTGCAAAGGAGTTGGAGAAGAGCCACAAGAATTAAAGCCTTATACTGACAGACTCAGGGAGCTGAATCTATTTAGCTTAATAAAGAGAAGGTTGAGAATTGACTTGGCTATAGTCTATAAGTACCAACATGGTGAACAATATTTAATAATGGACTCTTCAATCTAGAAGAGAAAGATATAATATGATCCAATGGCTGGAAGTTGATGCTAGACAAATTCAGACGGGAAATAGTGTAAATTTTTTATGGTACAAGTAATTAACTATGGGAACAATTTACCAAGAGTGGTGGTGGATTCTTCATCACTTACAATCTGTAAATCAAGATTGCATGTCTTTTTCTAAAAGATATGATCTAGGAATTATTTATGGAAAGTTCTGTGGTCTGTGTTATACAAGAAATCAGACTAGATCGGCAACCTTTGGCACACGGCCTATCAGGGAAATCTGCTGGCGGGATGTGTATAGTAGATGAGAAATAGGGAAGTTACTTACCTTTGCAGCGTCCGCAGGTTTGGCCGATAGCAGCTCCCACTGGCCGCGGCTCACCGTTCCAGGCCAATGGGGGCTATGGGAAGCAGCGTGGGCTGCGGAATGTGCTGTCCACCGCTTCCCACAGCCCCTATTGGCCTGGAACGGCGAACCACAGCCAGTGAGAGCCGCAATCTGCCGAACCTGCGGAGGCTGCAGGTAAACAAATCGTTCTGGCCCGCCAGCGGTTTTCTCTGATGGGCCATGTGCCAAAGGTTGCCAATCCCTGGCCTAGATGATCAAAATGGTCCCTTGTGGCCTTAGAATCTATGAACTATGGGCCAGAATGATTCTTGCCTCTGTACCCTAGGAGGACACATGAGATAAGGAAACAATTAGTTCAGCAATGAAACAGCCCAAAATAAGAAATGAAAAAGCAATTCTGCACAAAAATAGAAGTAATAATTTACGAAATAAATGAATGAAAACAATAAATCATGCTCCTTACCTCGTCCAGTACTAAGATCTAAAGATGGTATTTGAGCTACTATGCCCAGCGTCAAGCACGCAGCAGCACTCTAAAGACTGATGACCTGCCTGTACAACATCTGCTGGGGTTGAGGGTGTGACTCCTGTCTACCCAGCTCATGATCAGCCCCTCAAGTGGGACAAAGCCATTTGAAAGAAGTGATGGTACAAACTAAAAATAGTGCACAGGTTCAAACATACATTATAGACAGTGTGCACATACCCCGGGGAGCTGTGCCAAGCACTGTAATAGATCTAACAATACATAGGCCCTTCAGTATGTTCAGGGAGTGCTATGTTAGAGATGGTGCACTAGACACTCCTTTAATAATGTGCCTAATATCTGTATATTGTTGAATCTTGTATTCAAGGTCAATTAGTGGTACAATTGTCTCATGCAGGCACGTTCAAAGGTTCTAGAGGCTGGATCTTCTGAAGAAAGAAAAAAGTACAGTTACTTAACTTACAGTAGCTGTGGTTCTTAAAGATGTTGTCAATGTGGATCCCATGACCTGCCCTCTGCTACCATGAGTTTGAAATGGCAAAGGAACTGAGGGAGGGATGCAGGTCTTCTGTCCTTTATGCCCTTGTGCAAGAACATGAGGAGGCACAGGGCATGCTGGAAGCCATGGCAGCTCAATTCAGAAGACTTTGAGCTTGCATGCATGAGGCTCATGTGGGATCATGTAAGGTAAGCAACCATATTTTAAGTATAATAAAATGGAATATTTAAACATTCCATTAACTGTCATGCACTCAACAGTTAAATGAATTATGTGGTAGTAAAACAAGTTCTAGTTTAACAAAGCATTGAATAGATTCAAGGATTAGAAGGCCAGAAGGGACCCCTCTGATCATCTAGTCTAACCTCCTGCATAATTTTGAAATACTTCCTGTCCGAATTAGTGCATATCTTTTAGCAAAAAATACAATCTTTATTTAAAAATTGCCAGTGATGGAGAGTTCACCATGACCCTAGGCAACTTGCTCTAATGGTTAATTGCTCTCTCGGTTAAAAATATGTGCCTTATTTCCAGTCTGAATTTGTGTAGCTTCAACTTGCACCCATTGGATCTTACATCTTTATCTTCTAGAGTGAAAAACCCTTTATTCAAATTTTGTTCCCCATGTAGGTACTTATAGACTGTGATCAATTCACCCCTTCCCTGCTCTTTTTAAGTCTCAATAGACTGAGGGCCCTCAGGCTATCACTATAAGGCATTTTTGCTCAATCCTTCAATAATTTTTGTGGCACTTCTCTGAACCTCTCAAATTTATTGACATCCTTCTTGAACTGCAGCCACGAGTGCAGCACACAGTTTTCCATTCGTGTGTGTAGCCTAGAGAGTTGATGCTTTCTCATGTTATATAGAAATGTGTTGAAATGTAAATATGCCCAAAAATCTATTTCCTAAAAATAGGTTTGACAATAGTCACGTGAGGCCTGATAATATATTATGTTTTAGGGCTCACCCAGGCCACTAAAGGGTTCGATCACCATCTGTCTTGTATACTTAGGTGATTTATGGTTGTGCAGCTTTGGTCCAGAGCTCTGACCCCAACAGCCTGCCAGCAGCCCACAAGCCTCACCCTGGTTTTGTCCAACCTAGTTATTCCTTGCAGGCTGACCTTAGTATATTTCCAGCCCCAATTTTCTCCCAAAATCATCTTACTGCAGAGACTGGTCCCTCTCTTTGGACCCTCACAGAGAAAGTGTTAGGTTCACTGCCTTTACAGAGACAATAAAACACTCCAACCTGTTAGCTTTCTAGAAGCACACACTTGACTGAACTTGCACAGCACTCATGATTTATAATGAAAGGAAACAAGTTTATTAACAAATGAACAGGGATTAAGTGATACCAAGTCAAAGGGTTAGATGTAGAAATGGTTAGAAGCAAATAAAAGTGAAAACACACATCTAAAAGACTAAAATTTAATCTAGGGTGATACATCCTTTGTTCAAAATAGTTTCTCACCCACAGTCTCTCTTCCAGTTTTTACTGGCCAGGACCCATCATGGAGATCAAATTGCTTGGTTCTTTTGTCTCCTGAGATGAAGGATAAAGATGGAGTCTCTCTTTGTTCTTTATATCCCCAAAGGAATGTCTTTGTCTTACAAGTCAGGAAGGTCTCCTGTGTGTCTCTGGGGTGGAGAAGCCATGTTAATTCTCTGTCTTTCAAGTTCAGGATCAAGTAATATCCTTGTGACTCCCTGAGGGGTCACGACCCCTGAGTTTGAGAACCCCTGTATACAATCAGGTGATTCAATTACTTATCATTTGAGGTTCAGACCCCCTGTTTTTATAGTTGAGGCTATGTCCCCCACTCATTAGGGTGATGGATTTGTTTGCATTTTATGTATTTTTCATTGTCTCTGCCTGACTACCAGGTTGGTCAGACAAACCAATATATATTCCTTTGTCTAAGGCAGACTATGCTTATGCATTGTTTGCCAAACAAATTTTAAGAATATAATTCTAGCACATATCCATATCTCTTTTTACACATCCCATACATACATCTCAAAAGAATACTAATAAATCACTGATCATTAGTTTTCCAATGATATATTACATACCACCTTTTCAGCATATACTATGACAACTGTGTATTAGGTATGGTGAGTATGTCAGATCTGCCAAGAGTTGCTGTCACAAAGTAGTGAACACATCAGCCATAGTATCACACCTGGCTTTCCCTAATTTTGAAAATGCACCTGATGTAGGGGGGGTTCCAAAGAGGATGGAGCTAGGCTTTTCTCGGTGGTGGCAGATGACAGAACACGGAGCAATGGTCTCAAGTTGCAGTGGGGAAGGTCTAGGTTGGATATTAGGAAACGCTATCTCACTAGGAGGATGGTGAAGCACTGGAATGCGTTACCTAGGGAGGTGGTGGAATCTCCATTCTTAGAGGTTTTTAAGGCCTGGCTTGACAAAGCCCTGGCTGGGATGATTTATTTGAATTTGGTTCTGCTTTGAGCAGGGGGTTGGACTGGATGACCTCTTGAGGTCTAAGAACATAAGAACGGCCATACTGGATCACACCAAAGGTCCGTCTAGCCCAGCATCCTGTCTTCCGCCAGTGGCCAATGCCAAGTGCCCCAGAGGGAATGAACAGAACAGGTAATCATCAAGTGATCCATTCCTTGTCGCCCATTTCCAGCTTCTGGCAAACAGAGGCTAGGGACACCATCCCTGCCCATCCTGGCTAATAGCCATTGATGGACCTATCCTCCATGAACTTATCTAGTTCTTTTTTGAACCCTGTTATAGTCTTGGCCTTCACACAGTCTCTTCCAACCCTAATCTTCTATGAGTCTATGTAGGCGGCCCTGCAGTAAGTGCAGATAAGTGTCCATTTTTAATCCTGCAATTTGAGTAGCACTTGCTTGCCACATTTGAACATTCAGACTTTACTCCTTATATTTAAACTACTAATTGGGAACACACAAATCAGAGGTTACATGGTGCTAAATACAGAGGTAATATGGCCTCCATACTCCTATTCAAAATTCCCTTGTTTATACATTCAAAGATCACATTAACCTTTTTGGTCTTTCTGCACTGGAAGCTCATGGTCAGTTCATTATCCACTATGGCCCCCCCATATCTTTTTCAGAGTCACTGTTAACCTGGACAGAATACCGCATCCTATAAGAATGGCCTAGATGTATACGTTTACATTTGGTCGTACTAAAATGCATGTTGTTTTCTTGCTCCCATTTTACCAAGCAATCCAGATTGTTCTGTATCAGTGACCTGCCCTCCTCATTATTTACCACTCCCCCAATCTTTGGGTCATCTGCAGACTTTGTCAGTGAGGATTTTATGTTTTCTTCCAGGTCACCGATAAAAAATATTAAATACCATAGGGCCAAAAGCTTTAATTTTAATTAAATTAATCTTTAATGTTCTCTGTTTCCACAGCTGAATAAGATTATGATTTCTGCCTCAGCTTGGTCTGAGAGTTACATTTTAAGGATAAAATCTCTGGGCAGCACCAGTTCTATAATTCAAACAAACAAAAACCAACCTGATTTAAACCTAATGAATAACTACAACTAATTGTATAGCTTTAGCCTGCATGTTCCTCAAGTAGAAAGGGCATTTGATTTAGAGTGGAAATTCCATAAAATATAATATGAGGAAGAGGCTCAAGTCGTTTTGTGAGCTTTAAACTGTAAGCTAAAGTCATACCTCTCAAAGGGACTGTTTTGTATTCCTTCACTGATACATCTTGAACTCCTGTTGACAGCCCAAAGTGAATTTGCAACATTTTTCTTATATGTAGCTTTGCCATATGCCATTTACTCCCCAAATAAACTGTAGTTTTTTAAATCAGGTAGGAAGAATGTAGAGCTAAACCTTAGATTTGTTTTGTTTTTGTGTTTGCTTGTTCATCACCTAGTGAGGATAGAGTGAAGTTTTTAGTAAATGAAAATGAAAATATATTACAACTCAGCCCCAATCTTCCTTTTAGTTCACTCAGTTCAACGACCCCCTAACAATTGATACAGCTCTAGCCATGTCTTCTTTTAGAGATCCATCTTTCAAGTGGTTTGCTTTACAGTTTTTGTTTTAAGCATTTTCCTGCATCCCATACCATAATCACTTAGTTTTAGAGCTACACATTATTGCTATCTTACTCAAATTGTATTTGTTAGTACAATCTAGTACTAACAATATTTATTGTATCCAAAACTAGTATGTTTAAATATGCAAAACGTAGCAATTCAAAGTTATGATTCCTACAGCAACTGCAATTTGTACCTTTAAACATTCGAATAAATTATAGAGAGTCTGAGCCACTAAGCTTGGGGAAGTTTCATAATCTAATATGGATTGAATTATAATCAGCTAGCCCTCCTCCAAGGCCAAAATCATATTTTCACTGGATTGTTTATTCTACTACGCCGGCTGGATCAGCTGTGGTGGAGACATAGAGCCGAGTTCCATCATGAGCATAAGCTGTGTCCAAAAATGAATCAGAAGTGAGTGGAAACTGAAAAGTAGAGTTGTTATATGAATTCAACATGAAACATTGACATTAGGCACTGTTAAGTAATGAGACCCTATGTATAAGTTTCCAAGTTCCATAGCTCCTTATAAAGCACATCACAATAAACAAAGTTGGAGGTGACAGAGGTCTGGATAACTGGTGAAGAGAGGAGATGACAACTTCCTCATTAAGCAAAAATTAAAACCAAGCAATTTCTGTAACTAGCAAATATATTAAAAGAGGAAAATACATGTGCCTTATTTTGCATTTACACAAGGGTACTTAAGATAATGTTTGTCACTTAATTATTTGCCAGTGGTATGTTCCCTTTCCTTGTGTTGTTTAATCATGTAATGAATGAGTTTCAGAATCCATATGTGCTTGGAGGAAAGTTAACATTGCCACTGGAGCTTTAATTCTGAATTTCTTGTGTTTTGTGGGTTTAAAATATAAAGCATAACAATATATAATTTTTTTCTTTAATTTCCTTAATTTAAAAAAAATATTTAGAAACTAAAAATTATTCCTAGTACCTAGAAGAGGCCTCAGATCTATTGCTGAAAATCAAACATGCTTCACATATAGCAATACTATTCCCTAGCCACAAGATGGTCAGCTGGTTTTAGCTATCAGACGACTCAAATGATTTGAAACTGAAGTTAGTTCAGTTTCAAACAATTTAGATGCTTGTTACTGTTCTTAAAAATTAGGGAAAAAGTAGAGGTGGCATGAACAAAAACCCCAGATCCAACCAGGCATGAAATACAGTAAGACATGTATACAGCCTCTTCAATAGAGGAGTTTTGTCTGCCATTGTTTGTGTATGATAGGCAATCTAGGGGTTGATTTTGGTCAACAAACAGCACCTAGAGCAAAGAAATGTAGTTCACTAAAGCTGTTTGATTTTGTAGGTACACAGTAATATGAAGTTCCCAGATACAAGGCAGTAAATGCAGCATACTACCTAAGAAATGTTTTTAAGTTGACAAAGAAAAAAAGTGTACAAGTAATAAACATTTTTAGATATAATATGCAGAAATTGAGGTATTGTGTACATGCAAAAACATTACAAATAGCATGAATCATCCTATACAATATAATCATTATTACACAATACAGCACCAGGGCCTGATTCTTCATTCTTTACATTCACAATAAATCCCTTTGTATGAACATTTGCAAAATGCATCCCTTATTTTGTCTAGCCCTAAACTGTGCCCCACATTTTACACAATTAAATAATGCCAGACAGTAGTCAAGATAAAGAATTTTTTATACCTATATCTCTTTCTTTTACCTGGGTTCTAGGCTCCCAGCTGTCCCCTTCATTCCTAGATTCTTGGCCACCTACATGGCAGAGAAATCTAAACATAAGCAGTGGAGAAGATTGATATTATAGGCGGGGCTGGTAGCATTGCTTATTTTTAAGGTTGCCCAATATTTCCCATTATAACAGTTTTTCTCAAACTGGGGTCGCCGCTTGTGTAGGGAAAGCCCCTGGCGGGCTGGGCCGGTTTGTTTACCTGCCCCGTCCGCAGGTCTGGCCGATCGCAGCTCCCGCTGGCCGCGGTTCGCCGCTCCAGGTCAATGGGAGCTGCTGGAAGCAGGGCGGACCGAGGGACTTACTGGCTGCCACTTTCAGCAGCCCCCATTGGCCTGCAGCGGCGAACCCCGGCCAGTGGGAGCCACAATCGGCCGGACCTGCGGACAGGGCAGGTAAACAAACCGGGGGCTTTCTCTACACAAGCGGCAACCCCAATTTGAGAAACACTGCATTATAAGATGCTGTTTTCAGTTGCCTATAACTTTGACAAACTTTAATCGTTCAGGCTGAAATTTTACATGCTGGATATCTATCTCAGGCTGACACTTCTTAAAAAAAAGTCATCTAAAACAGTTCAGCTGCTAAAGAGAACAAGGCTGTGGGAAATTACATTATTTTACCCATGTTAAAACATTCTGATAACTTGGTCCTTGAAAAGCTCTAGTGTCACCATTCTTTGGACTGGGGACTTGAAATTTGGCAGGAGGGTGGTCTTTGTATCAGGGATGAGCCTTTTGTCATCTCTGAGCAAATCTACCCAAATTGGGCTAAGTTATGAGCCTTTGAAAGATCACAGTTCTCACTTGCTCAATAGATGCCTTAGATGCCAGCTTTAAAATAATATTTGCTTTTAGATTTAAAATATCTGAAGATTCCATCTGCACTGAGCATAGAATCATAGAATATCAGAGTTGGAAGGGACCTCAGGAGGTCATCTAGTCAACCCCCCTGCTCAAAGCAGGACCAATCCCCAACTAAATCATCCAATGACCTTAAAAACCTCTAAGGAAGGAGATTCCACCACCTCCCTAGGTAACACATTCCAGTGATTCTCCACCCTTCTAGTGAAAAAGTTTTTCCTAATATCCAACCTAGACCTCCCCCATTGCAACTTGAGACCATTGCTCCTTGTTCAGTCATGCTGAAGCCTGGGACTAAACAGGACTTTATCTGTAACTGCAGCTTTGTACTGCAGGGGGCCATACAGGGTCCAGGTCCAGGTGCCTAAACTGAGACCAGGAGACTGTCTGTCTTGTGCTCTCAATTTCCTGCTAGGCTCAGGCTGTGTGGAGAAGGGAGCTGCCTGACTTGAGGGGGGTCAAAAAGTGAGGGTAGGGTGGGGGGGGGAAGTACTGGGACAAGGAGGCTGGAGTGGGGGTGGTGGAAACTGGGACTCTGGAGGCTGGTGGGGGAAGAGGGAAACTGGACCTGGGAGTTTGTGAGGAAAGACTGGGACTGGCTGGATAAGGAAACTCAGATTGGAAGCCTGGGGAGGAGCCTGGGATCCAGGGAAACAGTGATTGGGGAATAGTAGTCCATAGTTGGTGGGAGGGGGCACAAGAAGAATGGGACTGAGAACCAATGAGGAAACAGGCTGGGAGCTGGTGAGGGAAATGAAGGTGCTGGGAGCCAGTTAACTAGCAAGGGATGGGGGAACACTGAGATCAGATGAGCTGAGTAGGAGGAAACTGGGACTGGTTGGACAAGGAGACTGAGTCTCAGAACCAATGGGGCAGGAACAGGGACTAGAGTAGAGCTGATCATGGTATTTTCAACAAAACAGGTTTTTTAGGGAGAAGTCAATTCTTGGAAACCTTTTGCCAGAGCATATAGTTTCAGTGAAACTTTCAGTCCAGGATGGAATTTCTGCTGTGTAGGAGAGAAAGGGCGAGCCTCACCTAAGAATAGCAAAGTATTTAGGATACTCACCTGAGATGAGAGAGCCCTGGATTCAAGTCCTTGATTTAAATCAGACAGAACAGTGTCTTGAACCTGGTCTCCTACATCTCAGCAGTCAATGCCTTAACCACCATGCTAATGGCGGTTCTGGGGAGAAGGATGTGGTTTTTTTTAATTTTTTAATTTTTTTTTTTTTAAACAAAAAACAAAGTCCCACCCTCATGCAGAACAGGGAATTTTTGAAATCCCAGAATTTTTCACAAATAACCATTTCCCACCTAAAGGTGTGTGGGAGGGAAGACATAGGAGCAGGAGTGTGCGGGGAGAGACTGGGACAAGGAGCTAGGCAAGGGAATCAGGGGAGAGACTGAGACTGGATGAGGAACCTGGAGAGGGAGATTAGGACTGGAAGCTAGTGGGGAGATAGAGGGTGAGACAGAATGGATGAGGAGATAAGAACAAGGGGGAACTGGGATTGGCTGGACAAAGAGAATGAGAACAAGGTGTTGAGGGGGGAACTAGGACTGGTTGGCAAGTAAATTGGGACTGGGTGTGGGCACAGGAAAGATTAGGACTTGGTCAGCAAGCTCAGAGGGGAGACTAGGACTAGCTAGGTAAGGAGACTGGGACTCACCAGGCATGAGAGTGCTTCGGAGTGGAGACAGGCCCTTAGTACAAGGTGCCGGGGGTTGGTAGGAAGAGGGAGAACTGTAATGAGTCAGGGGTGTGTAATGTTGACCGTAGGACCCCTGCTTCATTTGTTGCAGAAGTTGGAAGGTGTGTAGTGAATCCTGCAGGAATAGAAAGGAAGGTCTTGCGCTTAATGCAGTTGAGTGCTGTCCTGAGGAACTGAATTCTATCTCTGCCTCTGTCAGAGAATTCAGATATGATTCTGGGCCAGTCACTTAAACCAAACTTTCCACTTGTTATCACCAATTATGTATTTCTCATTTTCTGCATGCCCAGTTTGATACCCTGAGGTCTGATTCGCAGAATTGCTGAACATTTAAAACTTCAACTGAAGTCACTAAAGCTGTGCTTTGAACATATAAAGTGCTCTGAAATGCCAAGCACTCTGAAAATTCAGGTCCTAGCTGCCTCAAATTGGGCCCCAAATATTATTGGAAACGTTTAATCGTAACCCCTATGTCTCAGTTATCCATCTGTAAAATGGAGATAATACCATCCCCTCACTTCACAGGGGTGTTGTGAAGATAAATTAATTACTGTTTGTGAAGTACTCATACTAGTGGTGAGTGCCACTGAAAAACCCCAGGAGGAAATAATGAATTCTGAATTCAGAGCAGGGTTTGAATAGTGAGCAGTAAAAAAAGGCATGGGAGCCATATACTGAACAATGAGGATAAAACAAAATATTGAGTAATTGCTTTTTAAGTGAATGAGGTAAGAGTCTGGAAAAATAGTAATTGAAGACTGTATCATAATGCATTTGCATAAAGGGCCCGATTAAGGTTGCATAGGCAATCTTAATTCTGGCATTTCCTAAATGTTGAGTGCTTGATTTGGTAACCATAAAAATATTATTTTAACGTAGGGTTTATTTTGTTTGTAACAGTAAAAAGAACAGAAAACTGTAGCATAAAGCCACTGTACAATAATTAAATTAGAGCATTTAGTAATAAAGCCAATAATAGAGGGCGAGACTCTAAAGCACATCCAGTGATGTAAACCTATTTTAAGATGTCTTTTGGATAGATGGGGGAAATATTTTAATATCAATATTTTAATATTCAAATGTACATGAAAACAATTAGAAAACACATTGTCTAAAGATGAAAGGTAGAAAATCTTATCTATTTTTAATCAGAAAAACATACTAGCATAACTTGATTGTCATTAAATATTTAAAATTACTTCATAGACTAAATTTCATTTTTGTTTAACACATTTTATATATTTATAACTCACAGTTTGTGCAGGAAGCTCCCAATGTCTTCTAACATATTCTAATGTATTAACCTTAATCAGTCATCTTGTTTATTATTAGGAGGAAAGCTACAGTATTATACCTTATACTATCTAACAATTGCAATAAAGAAGTAGTACTACTAAACATTGTCATGTGTGTATTAGCAAAGTGGTTTATATTTAATAAGTTCACGTACAGGTTGTTTGTTTTTTTGCAAGAAAATGTAATGCTTATTTAACACTTCTGATCCTAAGAAATTACATTTCTTCAGTATCACATAAGATATTAATCTTCTCCAAATTGGCTTGGTTCAGATATAGTAATAGTACAGTATGTCACATTGCCAAGTGCTATGTGATAGTGTAATGAGACCCTCTATCATAACACACACAAGGGGACAGATCACGTGGCAACCTTAACACTGAAAATTCTTGCTTTTGTGGGCATAGAATCTCAACCTATGTTTAGAGCTGGTCGGGAATTATGTGACACAACATTTTTGTCAGAAAATGCGGATTCATCAAAATCCATAAGAATCAGTTTCCACAAAACTTTTTGTCAGAAAGGTTCCTTCAGACCAGGATGATACAAGAGACAGCAAAATAGGGAGTTGAACCTATCAAAGATGAGTGCCCTAAACACTGGGCTATAAAGTAAGGGTCTTCAAAGTACTCTTGTTGGAGCCATTCCACTTTGCATAAATAATTTAATATTCATTGGGTCAGAGAGCAAGCAATAGAAATTGACTCTAAAGCCTGGTAGTTAGGACACTCACAGGGGATGTGGGAACCCCAGTTCAAGTCCCTGCATCTCCCACATCTCAGGTGAGTACCCGAACCACTGGTTGGGGCTCTCGTTTTTTACAAAAAGGTCTCTTTTATCCTGAAATTTTTTGAAATCTTGAAACATTTCACAGGGTGGGAAAACCATTTCCAGCTCAGCTCTACCTATGCAGTATTAACATAGTTTTCTGAGGGATCCTAAGTGAGAGGCTATGGAGCCTTACATCTCCAGGTGACCTGTTAGAAATTAGAAACCAGCCCAGTTCAGTGGCAACAGAAATTCTTACCATCTGAAGACTATTGAATGGTCTGGAATAAGTATGTGCTCCCAGTCCAGTTCCAAGAGGACAGAAGTTTAATTCACAAGAGGAGTAACCTTGAATACTGGTGCTAATGTATATCATCAGTGGCAGTCTCAGTAGAAGACAAATTCTGACTGTAGTTACCACATAGCTATAAATCTGTAATACTTCCACACAGCACTCTGAAGTTCTACAAGAGTAACCCCATTCAGTGCTGGGCCCCAAAGATTGACTGGACATGGAAACTAAACTTTTTGCTGCAAGGATCAAATCCTGGTCCTATTAAATTAAATACCAAAACTCCAATTAATTTAGAAAGGACCTAGCCTTGGGCCTAACTGATATCTCCAGGTCAGAGTTGAGGTATATTGGGAAGGCTACATTACTGTAATACCTGTTCTCTGTATTATTCCAAGTGGTATGGTTTCCAAATCTTGTCAAGAGCCTTCCCTGAGTAATAAAACTACCATAAAAAAATCTACCTGCTTAATTCAGCATATCAGACTGTTCATATGTTAGTTTTCAATCTAAGTAAATTTATTCTATATTAACATAAATAATCTGAAATTAGGTATTTTCCATCTTCCTTCTAAGGACATAATGAGGTATCAGGCTTTTTAGAGATAAGGTTCTATTTTTCTCCTTTTGACTTAGTGGAAAGGGATTTCTGTAGTACAGCTATCTTACAGAGACTGCCCCCAGACTTTGTGCACTTTTACATAGTATTGCCTTGCCTCTTCATTGGGAGGAAGTCTGGAGCTCAGCAGACTGCATCCTTTCTTCTTGAGCCAGCAGCCCAAGCATACACTCTTCAAACATGTAGGCTGATTACTGTGAACTCCCCGATTTTTAGTCTTCTGGAGAAGAACTCTCTCCCCTCTGCTAGGATGTCACGGAAGCACTGCACAAGCATGTCATCTCACCACCATCAATTCCATTACATAACATTCAGTCTGGACAATGTCTGTCTCCATCCTAGTGAAAAGCTGGGCAGCTGTGCAAACCATACCCTGCCATGTCTTCTGCCCTCAGGATTCAGTTATGCCTACACAGCTGCAGAGCCCTGGTGGGTTGGGCCCTGGTAATTTTTCCTTTAAAAAAAAAAACTGATATTAATAAAAATGGAAAATGCTTTCAATTGATGGAATTAAATTTACCATAAATTCCGTAGTCTACCTTGTCACATTCAAATCGTGAAAACAAAAAACACTGTTGAAAATTCAATTTAGCATTACAGAGATTATTGCAGCACAACAGCCCTTTATCTGTAGTAGTGTATAAAAAAGCACTTCTAACAGTGCATCAATTTTCACAGCCATTTAGTAGATTAGAAAGCAATTGTAAACAGAGTAAAACCCACATTAACTCCTGTCAACAGCCTGCCTTTTTCTCAGTTATGGATTTGTTTGAAACAACAGTGAGGTCTAAAGTGATTGCATCAACATCACAGGTTGTATTATAAATATGAATGAACCCATTGTAATGGAATGCATAGTAATATATGGCAGGCATTTGTCCTTCCTATCATTGTAACAGCTTCTCTAAAGGAAGAATAACTGTGACATAAGGGAACATGTCACCCTCTATGAGAAATAATTTCTCATGTTGTGAAACAGTAATTGTATCAAGAGACAGGTTTTTAAACTGCCCTTAGTTTTATATTCTAATAGTGTACCATTAATATCTGTCTTGTATTTCTATTAGCTGAAACCAACCAAAAGTTATATAATGATAATCGAATATTTTTTTTTAAATGAACTCGTTTAAATAAAATATCCTTCTACTTTTTTTTTTTTAATTTTTGGCAGGTTATTTTTCCGATCTCTGCTTAAAAGCATTAGATCAGTAAGAGTAAAAGGGATACTTTATCTGAATAGAAAGCAGTCAATTAGCCTGGAAGCAATTAAAATGGAATTGATTTTTAATCATAGATAGAAATTCATCTTTACAGAGTTGAAGGTCCTCCATATAAAATGTAATTTAGAGTAACATTTGTTTTTTTTTCCAAAAGAAAAAATGTTTTTGATTTCTTTTACTACACTATAGCAGAGTTTGGTGCACCAGACATTTTCCAATACATATTAGATTACTAAACAGGGTACTAGTGCATATCTTTTTAATTGCTTGCCTCTGTTAGAGTATTCATTTTCTCTGAGATAAGGGCATTTCCTATTCTGCTGCTTAATTTGTCTTTTGTTAGAAAAGCATGAAACTTCAATAAAGTTTTTACATAGCAAGCATTGTCTTACTTGCAACAGTGTGTAAAACCATAGATTGGTGTTTCTCATTAGAGAAGAGTACAGTACTTTAGATTTCAGTATTGAGCTACTATTGTTAAAGAGCAGTGCTGTTTGTACTTGATTGTACCTTCTCTCTGTTCTTAGCACATAGTTTTGAGATGTTCTAAGAATTAATTTTCATATGAGGCAAAAGTTAATATTTCATGTTTGTGATAATACTCTCCTAATGTAATAATTTTAATAATTAGAAAGCTATGGCAGTGATTTGGTGGAGATTGAGAGGATTATTTGAATATTCATCTTTTATCAGCTATTGAATTTTATGATGCCTATGGAAATGCACTGAGTAAATTATTCACATTGAATAAATTTTGCATGAAGGTTTTACTAACACAGCTAAAAAATTGCTTCTAAATTCACTCAGACAGATGGATTTTGTTCTCCAGGTGTTTGTATATTTTTGGTTTGATAGCCTATTTGGAATCATACTTCCTAACCTGCAAATATTTACATTTCATATTTGCAGGTTAGGAAGTATAAATTCAAGTTCCAATAACAGACATTTCAAATTAGTGAACATCTTTGTTTTACCCTGCGGCAGTAACCTTTTTCATTTTGTTTTCCCATATACGCTGTAACAGCTATACTAGGAAGAAAAATAATTTATTAGATCAATGCATTTTTTATAATTAGAGAAAATATTCTAGTGATTCTACATCTAGGTTTAAACTACTTTAAGCCAATAAAAGTATAAAGCATATAAAAAACCGTTGGCTCTATATAAATAATAATAAAGGACATTTATAAGCTAAAGTGTCACACCAGCAACATTTGCTGATGTAATTCTGTTGCTATGTGACCTGATCAAGAGAGATTGTATGAAGTATCAAGCCCAAATTCTTCAGGAATTGGGGTATATCTGAAGAGATTTTACATAAAAAGTGTCCTGCATTTGCACTAATTTCTTAATTTTTAGCATGTTTTTAAAACTATTTTTCTAATATTTTTTTAAAATGTACAAATTACAGGTGATCAATCAAATGCTGTGTTACAACCTGACCCAGGATCCACTGTACTGTCGCCAGTCTTGTGAGTGGATCCCAGTCACTGTGTTTCATTGTTTCTAAGTCAACTGGTTCTAGATAGAGCTAGACACTGTTTCCAGCTTTAGAACTTTAGGGCATACTCCCAGCTCAAACTTCTTAGACAACATCTTTCTTTGAGATGTGGAATGCCAGCCTCAACCCCAGAATCAGTCTCTGAGACCTCCTGAGCCCCTCCCCCAGTCTCTTACACACACTTCCACAAGGCCGTGAGCACTCTACTCTGGGCTTCTAGTTTAACCTCTTGGGGGGCGGGGGGCACAACATTGCAGGTAAGCAAGGAATACAGATATAGCAAAGGAATTTCTTAGCCACGGTGATATTACTCTTAAAAACACTCTAGAGTTACAAATATTTGAAAACAACAAAAGTCATGAGGCAAAACCTCCCCTTGTCTGATCTCATCCTTTCTTTGAGTTCAGGTTTGTCAGCATTTCAGACTGGGCAGAGTCCCTCATGTCCTCTGTCTCATGCCCATCGTTCTCTGCACACAGAATCCCGCTCTTAAATAGGCCTTTGTGTCTCTGCCCTGTGCTCCACTAGGAAGCTCCAGCTCCCTCAACCAGTCATGCTGGCCTCACCTGTGTAGAAAAAAAACATAGTTTCTTGGGGGTGGACCATCAGTTGAAGTTGACTCATTAAAAATGGATAACCCCAGATGGCTCTCAATGATTAGTACTTCAGTGAAGTGTGAAGCACCTCCCCAGGCTAAGGTAGCTGTCTGGAATGCAGTACAATAGGCTGTCCTCAGGAAAGTTTACACATGTTCAACAAATAGTACAAATTCATAATTTGATATGAATTATGCAGTCATATCCCACTCTGTCTCACACCATTCTGGGTGAATATCCTTATTCTCTTAGCAAATACGGTATGTGTTTCAGCAACCAAAAGCCTCCTACATAACTTCTCAAGCTGCATTCATGCTGAAGGGGAAAAGATAACCATAAGGAACCGTACCATCTTGCCTGAAGAAGTCCATAGCAGAAGAATAAGGCATTTCCCTCATTGAAATGTAATTTGGGAGCAGATTCCTATATAAAAAGAAGATTGTGGGGAATGATCCTACATTGTTAATGGGGATGGACTAGATGACCTAATCATTTCAACTGAGTTATAACATTTATGATTCTATGAAGGTATCAAATTCTCCTGTTACTGCTGGCAGTTTTATCAGTTATAGAAAGAGAGTATCATATCTTAGTTTAGTAAAAAAAAAAAAAAAAAAAAAAAAGTTATCTGTAGCCAAAAGACACACATCCTTCTCTGTAACAACCCACTGGAAACAATAATGTGATACCCACTTATAAATAAATAAGAGCATTAAGGGTCAGATGTAATTCTGATTAAAGTCAGTAAAAGGTCCCCATTGACTTCAGAGGGAGTTAGAACAGGCCCTACCTAGCCATGTTTAAATGTTACATACTGTAGTATATTTAACATACATCATATTATGCAAGATTTTATTTATTTATTTCATAATACCAAACATAATGCAAATAGGAGTTTAAACGAATTTAAAATTTTTAAAATTAAAGAAAGAATTCTGTATTCTTATTCCAAATAAAGGTTAGAGCCCAAGAGGGGAAAAATGTCAAGAATAAAAGTTGGTGTTGAAAGAAATATGGTTTATGAGTTATACATGTATCAACATGCTGAAAAGCCAAACTTGCTATTAAAAACCACTTAAAATATTTTTAAATGCAGAGGGTATAACGTGACATCTAATATAAAGTAAAAACAAGCAAATGATATATTTAAACCACTCTTTAATAGTTCATAAACAATTGTTTTGTCAGAATTTTTAAAATATATAGATGTACATTGCCATAAGAAGCACCTCTAAAATTCTATACAATTGATTGAGTATGCTATAAGAATCTTATCTATTTCGAATTGTATATCTTTCAACTTTATGCCTGTGGATTGAGCATTCAGTAATTGTTTAGCATAAGTTTTTTTTAAACTGGAAAATTCTCTATGGTTAGTTATTTTATTACATATCTCCAATCAGAATCCAGTCCTTTTTCCCAAACAGAATGGAGCGCCAGCCAAGTATTACAGGCCATCACCCCTTGGTTCCTCTGAAATATTCTTCCTCTTGATCTAGTTCCAGGAGCGCCATCAGCTTTTCTGCTGCCCTAGGCAGCGGAAGGTCCCCCCCCAAAATGCTGCCGCCGAAATACCGCCGCGGTCGCCGCCCCCCAAATTGTATCGAGGCGGTCGCCCAATGGATTGTGCTGGCCCTGTCTAGTTCATAGGACTGTGAAATGCTGTCACTATATTTTAAGGGGATTACATGTTTCTAAACGATGCTTTAAGTATGAATGGGAGACTTTTCATAAGAGAGTCAGCTCTGCACATTTTCCAGGCCACATTTTCCAGAGTAGTTTGCTTTGCACCACACTGCCCTGGAAATCTGACTCTATAGTGACATTAACATATTCTTGGAGAATCATCCTAGTGATCCTCTGATGACTTGAAGCTGATACAGAGGCTTTTATGCCATTCCCATTCTGTGCAGCCAGTGTAGCAGAGAAAATTGGCATGGCAAGAGGAAGAAGTAGGTTCCCTTGCATGACATTAGCCCTCCATTGTTTTCTACCCCGCACTGGCCGTTGAAGCTTAGCATTGGTTTAGAGTAGCCCTCTGGCTGTGCTGGACTGTGTGTTCAGCCATATGTATGTGAGATTGTGAAACAGAATCCTGAGCCCTAACCTGCAGTACCTGGTATGCACCTGCTGAATGACCACTGAGGTACGATGTGAATAAGAGTTGCAGCCACAAATAGCTACTACCTAGATACAGATTGTAGGGCAGTGAGTCTGAGCAGTATGTGGACCAACTGGACACTCTTCCATCTCAACCCTCCTTAATTCCCACAGAATAGACTACAGTAGAGCTGAGTTTCATGGCATGAAGAGGGCTGCAGAGTCTCCTGTGTAACTTCTGTGCATCAGCACCACCACCCAGCACAAGTGGTTCCTTCCATGGCTCCCAGGATTTTTTACCTTAATTCAGTTCCTCCTCTTTGTTCTTCCCTGTGCTCTAAGTAGCTACTGCAGGAGAGAAACAGAACTCTGAATGTTGGTCTGCCCGGTTCAAAAGCCTTTCATCTTTAACTTTGTTATTGTAGAGTTTTAGTCAGGGTTAGGATTACTGTTTTCCAATGTTTGCATAGGATCAGTGGGCTACATCCAGCAGTTTGTGTTACACATGAAAGTAATACAGTTTACACAGAACTAAACATCCTCAGTCAAGCATCTGCGAATGGATTATGTACTTGCATATAAAAAAGTGCCTCATAAATTTAAAATACATTTCAGCAGAATCTCTTTCATGTAGTACAGTATTATTCCTGCATGCCTGGAAGAAGATGAAGCTATATGTAATTTGATATGGCAAATGACATTTTATTTCTTGTTTAGATTCTGAGAGGTATGTATAGCTCAGATTTACCTTTGAATGAAAGATGGAATGTTGCATAGGGCTTTTTTAAATTCACAAGTTTTGTGATAAGTTTATTTAGAAGTAAGCAAAAGTTCCTCTCTAGAGATCAGCAAAAAAGTCTCCCGTTGTTTATGAATCTAAAATACTACTACTCAAAAATAACATTCATTTGTGATTTCTGTTTTTCCCATAATGGTATTCTGGGTTCTTTTAACTTTTTTTCCCCCTGATTAATATGCTTCCTTAAACTCTTTGTTTGATGGAATATTTTAATGTAACATCATGTTTAGCATGTTTACCAACATTTTTTTACTCTTGCAAATTTAGCTTCTGGAGTTAAGTGGAGTGTGAAATTTCCCCTCTCCAGTACTGAGATTCATTCTTACATGACGCGGAGAAATGAATATATATAAAATGTGATGGTGTGGTATGATCATGAGTTTCACATGGATGCATTGCTTGCAACCACCATAGCCACTTGTGAGTTAGAGGTTACCTCAAACAGGCGCTGATAACATCTTTATGCCCTTCCACACCATTGTTTGTTTTTTTTATTTTCTGCATATCTTACTGAAACACTATTTTAGCAATGTTTTAGAAAGTTTGCAAAACTTTCATTGAGACTTTTTTTAAAAAATTTCTTTGTTGTGTAAGGAAAGATGTCCTATTTACTATGAATTCAACCACACAGGGCTTAGAAGACATTTATAAAAAAAATTTAAAGTAGCTTTTCTATACACACAGTCACATTTTTAAGAATGCATAACTAGAGGAAAAAGTAGGACATTTAAATGAGATTTAGGCACATCTTTTATTTAAAAGTCTTAAAACTGTAATTTGAAATATAATGCATGCCTCAAAAATGCAGATATCCAACACTTGAATAAGTACAGAATTATTAGTGATAACAGTAATTCCTTGTAACATATTATGTTACATCCTTAAATGTATTTTGAAAGCATTAACCAAAGGAAAGGGAAACAATCATGTAAACTAAAAGTAGAAAAACTGTAAATAGGTTTTTCTGAATGATGTCAGGATAGAAAATTTAATGTGTCCTGTTATAAATAATATTTATTTAAATTCCCAGAAGTAATTGAGGAGAGAAAATTTTTGATAAAGTAGGAAATGATAACTTTAGTGATTGGTAAATCTCAGTGGGCTTTGGTGTAATATTTTGTTCTCTGAGCTCTTGGGCTGTTCAAAGATTTAAATATAGAATTTGACCACTCAAACCCCAGGGAAATACCTTAAATTTGTATGTTTCTCTGTGTCACTGATTGCACGTGTGTATTATTCTCCTAATTACCCCACAAGTAATTTTCTGATGTGTGATAATGTGCAGGTCAGTGCTCTGCAAGTCCTTCAACATGACCTTTCATTGAATAATTGTCCTATCATCACCTTGATTCATGGCTGTATATTTCCTTGATTTTTTTTTCTCTTACTCAAGTTAGCTTAGCAACCAGCTCACACATCTTTTATACTTATTATTCAAGTAATCACCCTCTGCAACACACAGAAGCATCAATTAAAGCATTACAATGAAGTATTGTGTTTTGTTCAGAATTCTATGGTATCAGGAGTTAAATTCCATTTAGCATGATTCAGGCCTTCTTCAAGAGGCTAACCTGTATTTAAAAAAAAAAAAAAATCTTCTAAACAAAAAAGTGCCTTATCACAAACTACATGAAATAGATCATAAAATTACCTTCTGCTCTTTTAAAAAGACACTTAAGCTTCTTTGAAAGATATGTTGATCTAAATGTAGCACTAAAATGTCTGATGGCTGAACATTCATTTTAGATTAGAAGTTTTGTCAGATGTAAATCCCTTTTATAACTGCTTTATTGACTCTTACCTGTTTTCTTCATAAACATTTTCTGGCTAATTTTCAAATTTAGGTGAATTTCACAGCATATTATTATTAGAATGGGACTTGAGTACCCAGAAGCTGTCAAGATGGTTCAGTGATTTAATGTCAGTGTCCTGCAGCTTTGACTGTAATCAGCAGATGCTCTGGTATTACCATAAATGTTTTCTTAACCACCTCTGTCAAAAAAGGGAAAATATTTCCTGCTTGGAATCTACTGCTTCTGATTAAATTCAGTTTGGCTTCTTTTGCATAATTAATGTCCCATGATGATCTCTAACCTTTTGTTTTTAATATCGCCTCTTGGCCTAGACACACACTCTTTGCAGGGCTGCTCAGTTAAGTCAGAGCAGACAAAAGGAAACTGAATGAGTTTGTACATGAGCCTTTATTTCATTGGCTCAGAAGTTCTATACTTTGTTCTACCCTGAGTTGTCAAAGAACATGAAAGGTTCTGGTTCTTTCAGTCTTTCTGATTGTTGTGTTGGCTCTCTGTTCTACTTCTGAAGGCTGTTTCTGTAAATGCTCCTGTTTACATGGTTTAGACGTGCTGTGCCACTTAAGAGTTCTGATTTAGAATTCACTTAGCCTCAATCTGTAAATTATGTTAAATTTCTAATACAGTCAAGTAAAATGTATCCATGGGGTATGTCTACACTGCAAAAAAAAAAACAAAAAAAAAAAAAAAAACCTGCAGCAACAAATCTCAGAGCCCAGGTCAACCAACTGGGGCTCCCACTGTGAAGCTAAAAATAGCAGTGTAGATGTTTAGGCTGAAACTGGAGCCCCAACTCCAAAACCCTCCCCGCTCTCTTGATTTCAGAGCCTGGGTTCCAGCCAGAGCCCAAATGTCTACATTGCTATTTTTAACCCCATAGCATGAGCCCACATCAGTTGACCCAGGCTCTGAGACTTGCTGCTGCAGGTCTTTTGTTGTTGTTGTTGTTTTGCAGTGTAGACATACCCTTAGTTATCTGACTTATTGTGCATACCTGTTATGAGTTATAGCTAAAGTTCAGTTGTATAATTGATGAGGAAGGTAGGCAACTGTAAATGCCACAAATCAATTTCTGATATTAAGCTGAAGTCTTTGTAGTAAAATAGATGCTAGGACTCTAAACCTTAGATTGTAAAGTACTAAATGTATTTATAACTGGAAAGATGGTGGTAGTATGTCATTAATGTTCTTAAATACAGCCTTCAGGGGGCTGGTACAACAGCTGAATAATTCACTTTCACCTATGGCAATGTGTCTAGACTCTTTCTCAGATCATAAGTAAATGGAATTTGGAACTCTCAAGACCAGCCTCAGTAGTAAATCATATCTCAAAAATGAAATCCACATTTAAATACAGAGGAAAGCCTGACTCCATACAAAGGTAATTTCTTTCATTTGTGGAACACAATATTCTAGGAAATTTATAACATTACTTTCATGTGTGGTATACTGGTGTCTCACACACAGTCCTGGAGAGCTCCCTCTGGCTTATCATTCACCAGGCTGTTGTGTTCATGGCCCATATCACTGGAGGTTTTAAGCCTCCTAAGTCTGAACAGTCAGGGATGATCCCCAGCTTGGGTTCTCTAAGCACACTCTTGAGGTGCAAATCCTCTGTCTAGCTCCCCCCTCTGAGAGCTGAGACCCTGTGGTCCAACTACCTAGCCCCTAGGACCAGTACTGACCCCTCAAGCGTGCTCACAGTTCAAGCACATCATATCCCATAACTGCAGCCATGTAGGTATTCTGGATTTACAGTTTGACTTTTCCGGGGCAGGTGATAGTGAAAACAGACAGACACAAAGAGAGACTTTGCAGAGGGTTCTAAACATGATTACTCTTTATTTAGCAAGACAGAGACACAGCTCTAGACAAAATAATAAAGATATCCGTATGTATTTCCCTGCCTCAGTTTCCATCACTTTGGAGAGTTCTTTGAGCTTGAACAGATCCTCTGTGGTGCCCAGGATCCTTCGGTAGTTCATGGCTTCTCTTCAGAATCATTGAGTCAGTCTCTCCCACTAGATCAGTTAGCTTCCTTCTTCCTCAGATGATCCTGCAGTTAAACAGGATAACTCCAATACAAAAGAATGCCCCTCTCTCCTGCTCAAGCTTCCTGTCTGGCTCTTTCAGTCCCACAAATGTATTTGTTCCACCATTAACACCTCTATCCTTGGTTCAGCTGCTGGGGATTTTCCACTCTCCATTTCCCCCTCACTGCAGAGAAACTTGGTCAAGCTGGTTTCCCAGCTCAGGCAACCTCACATGAGCGTAGCCATTTTTTGGTCAGAGCACAGTTGTGGAGGTTATCGACTGACGATCTGGTGGTCCTTTCTGGCCTTATTATTGTCCTTGGTCTGGTAGTGATGTGGCACAGTCCTTGTTGGCAAATGGTGGATTCCACATACACTGGTGCCTTCCATGATTCAACAATTTCATAACAGCCAGAATTCATAAGTCACATATAGACAGGTTTCCCAAATTGTTACAATTGGCAGTATCAAATGACACATTAAATGCTAACAAACCAATCATTTTGGAGAATGCTTTACAAATGAGTTTGAGGTTGCAGTGTGAAATGTCAGATGCCAGTTAAAAGCATCCAAAATTTACACAAATTAACAGAACAAGGTCTTATTAATTAACCTTACAGAAAAGGGGCTTTCCATGAGCATTTTCTATTGGAGGGATTGCTACATGCTGATTTGGATTGCTTTCCACTATGGATAACTCAGAATGATTGTGTACAGTTGCAAGTTTAAGTGACATGGAGATGAGAGACCAAAAGGAGTGGGCCACTTTGAGGCTCTTCAGAAAATGAAATGCAGGACACGTACAGAAGCACAGTTGTCCAGTGTGACCATTGTGCCTCATGTGGAGCACAGGGAAGTAAGAAAAGATTCACTTTTAGTGAACCATCCCTATTGTGAAACCAGCTCTGCTGGCCTGAGTGGAAGGTGGAATGCCCTGGCTCTGCCTTCTCCCCATCCAGTTTGTTAGTATTATGTTTTATTAGAGGTCCAAGTTGAGATCAGGTCCCTATTGTAGTAGGACTGTACAAACATGAAAAAATGCCCTGCCCTGAGGAGTTTACAGTCTAAGCAGACACACTAGATAAAGAGTGGACAGAAATTAAATGATATACAAAGTTAAACAGGGAATCTGTGGCAGAGCCAGGAATTGAACCCAGACTTCCAGTCCAGTACCTTAAGTACTAGGTGACCCTTCTTATATGTAGAGGTTTCTACTGTCAGTGCTAAAGTGTTGTAGTCCTTGTTCTAAGATATTTTAAATCTCCCTATCACTTTGATATGTAACTGCTGCCTAAGATGCACAAAGATTTGACCAGCTCTTGTGCAGGGAAAAGCTCCTTGTATCCTTCCCCACCACTACCTCTTTGCATACCTGCACAAGGCCAAGTACGCTGTGGCCCAGATATAGGAAGTCAGATGGTACAAATATATAGCACTAATATAGTGCTTCATATTAGGTATTCTGAAAGCACTTTATAAATATTGAAGATATTTGCAGTATGTTTTGTGCACAAGCAGAGGAAAGAGCTACTTCTCCTGTGTCTTTGCTTTATTGCTTCCTAATTTTTAGCTTTGGGCAAGGGTCGCCTATCTAGAGGTTTATAGTATCTTCTGTTACACACTTTCAGACAACATACTGGCTTGTTTTTGACGTATATCAAGTTATCTGCAACATATATCAGATGCCTAGAGTGGGTTGTAAGAACAAGAAGCCTATTTGATTACCAAAGTTTTAATGGTCAAAGTTGCATGTACTAAGTTGATTCCACTTTTTCCCCATGCCCAATTTATTCACAAAGGCAATCCTGGTTACCAGTTTGTCCCAGATAAACTTCACAAATAAGACTCTTTTCTGATACAGAAAACTAGGAGTTTGAAGCAAGAAAGAAAGGAATGTACAGAGACACCAATTTTAGGGAAGTACAAAGCATTTTTAAGACATCATATTAAAAAGATAATGTGTTCATCTCCTTTAAGACTTGGGGCTCTAGTGGCACAAATACCATCCAAGATTATTTAATCACCTCACCCGCATCTGTTGCAACAGCAGCAGCAACGTGAGCCTCTCTGTTGTTTTCCTCTTTTTCCCAAGAGACGTGTTTTGGAAGAGGAGCCGATGAACCGTATGCTGCTACTGCCACCTTCGGGATAAGAGCAGATGACAGCCTGCTGCTGCAGCTGCCACCTGTTGGGGCAAGAGCTGCCTCAGAGCAGTGGTCTTGGAATAGCTCGGAGAAGCTGTGCCCCTACTCAACTCTTCAGAATTTAGTGGCCACCTAATCTACCAGTAGCTCTGCTCACCTTTTTCTTTCAGTCATAGCTGTCTACCCTGCCCCCAGAATGTTTGCAAGCCAGCTGTAAGATCCTTTAGATCAACTCCTCCCCACAACACCATCTCCTTGAGAGGAACAGAGGTGGAATTTTAAAGTGTCTTTGCTGAGTTGCCTTCTGCTTTAGACAACACCCTAACAGTGACCCAATTTCTGGCTTTAGCCAGGAAGTGGAGGCAAGGGATGGGAAACAGACAATCCTAACAAATTATACAGTATCTAAGAATTTCTTCAGAGTAGTTTGGGCTTTAGTATACAAAATGTAAATTATGATGATTAAAAATAATTGAGAGTTAAAACTCTTGGTTATTAACCATTAGTAAAAAAATTTCCTAAATAAATTGTTATGGTATGTTAGTCAGTCAGTGGAAACTATAGTAGAAAGGAAGGTTAAGTTCCACAAAACTCATTTTGCTAAACATGTCTCATGTGGATATACAACAAGTAGGTCAGAGGTTTGGGGTTTGTTTTTGTTTCTTTATTTGCTCATAGTCATTATAGCATGGGCTTCTTTACTGTGTCCTTTTCAGAGTAATTAATGAGAGGGAGACACAGATTTTGTGTCTCTCTTCAGACTGGTCATCTTCATCAGCACTTCCCAAACAGTATTCATCCAGCTGTCCTCTGCAGATGCCTGTGGATTTCCCCTTGTCACAGAAATTTAATTGTGCTGCTAATAGGTTATCTGTTTTGCTTAAATTCTTTGTCAAAATGTTTCTTGAAGTCAGTATTCATTGATAGATAATAGCCCAGGAAACTGAAGTCCTTTGTTTATCTACCGCATAAGTACAGCATAAGCAGGAGTAACTTTGTAGGCTGCAGGGTATAATTAAGTCCCTATGTTCTGTAATTCTTCCCCTATCATTAAAACTGCCAAAAATATTTTCAATTATTGCCAGTCGCAATGGTGGTGGCTTTGTAATACAACCATCTGTTTAGTAGGAACATGTCTGAGGCCACCAAATCATATAGTTGTCTGGTGGTAACTTCTTTCAATCTCTTTTGACCTGGACTGGATTTGAAATGGCAACCTACAAGTGAATGACTCTCTATCACGTTACCAATCCTCTAAACCTATAGATATTGCTTATGCACAAGGAAAAAGCCAATTAAGAAACTATGTTCTAACAATTTAGAATGATCTTAAGTCATGTTGCCTCCTTCGGAGTCCACTGTAACTCCAGAAATAATTTTTTTCTCAGATGATTGTTGTTTTTCATGTTTGAGAGAAGTGGGAAAGCTTAATGCCCTCAATATCAATCCTCTTCCTATGTACTGTGGGATAAATCCATAATTCATCATCTACCTCAAGTAGCATTGGTGGGTGCAACCCTTCCGAGTAAATGGAGGAGGAATGACAGTAAAATCCTGCCCCTCTCTTACCTAGCTGAACCACACTTTTTCCTGTGTCCCTGGGCTCTTCACATCCACTGAGATAGGGTCAAGATTGGTTTATGCAGGTTTTTTTTAAACTTTGAAATGTATTTAACCTAAAATTGTGCCCAATTTCTTGGTTAATTTTGAAATTAATTAATAAGCTTTGAAGCCATCCCTAGATGCACCCCAGATTTTAGTTAAATCTTGGCATCTTAAAGTTATTATAGTAGCTACTGTCATTTCTATGGGATGGGGGAAAGAAAATAGATGAGTATGATGGATTGAGAAATTGGTTCCAACTCTACATGTATGCAAGGTATGGTTAGAGAAGAAATTGGGAGAAAGATTGAATGGATTAGTCAGGAGCAGCTATTTTGAAGATGATTTTTGAGGAGGTAGCAGCAGTAGTCAAGTAAGTGAGAAGAAATTTTATATATTATCTAATCTGAACTGTGAAACTTTTGATTTAGACTCTGTTAAATGGGGAAGTCAAATTACGGTCCAGTGTAGTTCATTTTTTCATAAATTAGTTTATTCAGTGCTCGTAATCAAACACATTGTTCTTTGAAAGCAGGGGAAGTTCATGCTAAATAAGTCAGTCCCCTTTCATACCATCGTTTAGTACTGGCATCCCTCTTTTCTTCCCTCTGAAACAAAGAAAAATATTTTGTATCTCCTGCTTCTGAACATTTAGTAAAATTCAGCTACCTGAATTTATTTATTTGAATGTTTTATTCCTTTAAATTCCACACTCTTTCATACCAGGAAGAGCAGCAACTTTTAAATGAATTAAATGCATATAAAAGGTTGGGTTTAAAAAAAAAATCCACTATTCAGTAATGCAATTGAGTGCCTCATTAATTCTGGTGGTGTCATCTGTTTTTGATTAGTAAGGTTGTTGAGCATCCATTGTAAAGCCTTAAGGTGCAAGAAATTACATTTCAAACGTATGGTGGCGTCATCTAAGTGCAGTTGACAGTTCATCAGGTGTTTAGGCCATGGCTACAGGGTATAAATGAAATAAGTTGATAGCAGCCCACAGTACTACTTTTGCAATTCAGGAACATTTTCTAATCATGCCTTTGTCAATCATAGAAATTGTTGGAAAAACTGTTAAACTAATAAAAAGTGACAAAGTATATTAAGTGTCTTCTGCTGTGCTATAGAGGGAGGAGATATATCTTGTATTTTATGAGAGCTATGATGCAATACACAAGGTCTCTGGCTATTGCAATTTTTCTGATTACTTCTAAAGACTGCTTCTGGATATTAAGAGAGCAATGCACAGAGCGATAAACAAACCTCCTCCATAATGAATAATCCTGATTCTACAAGTGGCATATTTTTGTTGTTTACTATCACTCTGCTATACTCAGGATTGGAAAGCTGTACTTGAATGATTTCAGTTAGTAATGTCAGAGTATTGGACCTTCTTCATAGAAAGCACATCTCTGTTTTCTGCCATCAGTAGTTAAGTACAGACTCTCAGTAACATGGTGCAATATGTGGAGTGCAAGACAATAATTTAGGAAATATTCCCTTAGGCCATTGTAGTATTTGCCCTGTGTAAATCAGAGATTCAATTAGGGAAATCTAATGAGATTACAGCTGCATTTCTTTTCTTTCAGTTATAATTTTATCATGTCCTACATTGAAAACTATGATCATGTAATCATACAATGCTGTTATATTAGTGTCTCTCACACATTTGCTGCTTTATTTGTGTAACCAAAAGTGATTCGTGTACTAACAGTGTAAAAATACTTACATAAAAAATCAAGTGTCTTGAGTATCAAGAAAGTGGGCATTCTGTTGCAATATAATAAAGCTATTTAAAATATAGGTTTTTTTATTTTAGGTATTTGTCAGTGGTTAAAAAAATCATACCTTTACCTCAGTAAATCTTGAAGTCATGTGTATTTAGTATTAATTGTCCTATATTCCAGGAGTAGGAGGGTTTAAAAATCTCCCAAGGGTCAAGCATACATTTGCTTCCCGAAGTTCATAGCAAGTCCCCATATTAGTGTTTCTTCTCATTCATGCACTTTACACTTTTTCTCATTCAGAGAAAATAAGTATCCTTTAATAGCCTATATGTATATCACTGTGTGCTCTTCCATGCTAGATCACCATTTAAACAGAGGAAAGATATTAAGCACAATTTTCCATTAACTGAATTTCCTGAGCTCTGCTGTTCATCAAAATAATTTAGAAAGACTTGTGTCTGGATGATACTAGCTGGATGGCCTTAGGTGATCTGAAGATAATTTTGAATTTGTTTTTTGCACCAGAGATTTGTTTGTTTGAAAGACTAGAAATTAATTCTAAAGTGTTCACATTCTATGTTTATAAGACAAAGAAATTATCCCAAAGTCCTTACTCAGACAACGCTCTCTGGAAGTCCATTCAGTAACATGTATTTCAGTAGCAAAAATATAAGAATCTCTAGACAAATCAGATGATCTCGTAACAATTCTTTAATAACTTATTTTGATGAACAGCAGTGCTTAGGAAATTCAGATGTGGGAAAACTAAACATTAATAGATTGAATTTTGAAGACAATGAGAGTTTTTTACCTAATTAAGAACTACAGGATTGAGTCTCTGTTTTGTTGGTCTTTCCATTGTGCTAAGAATTTCATATCATAAACTCATAGTGAGGAGGGATAGCTCAGTGGTTTGAGCATTGGCCTGCTAAACCCAGGGTTGTGAGTTCAATTCTTGAGAGGGCCATTTAGGGATCTGGGGCAAAAATCTGTCTGGGGATTGGTCCTGCTTTGAGCAGGGGGTTGGACCAAATGACCTCCTGAGGTCCCTTCCAATCCTGACATTCTAAACTGTGTCAGTTAAATAAATGTGTGAAAACAACTGAAGCAACATTAGTTAGGGATTGTTTTTTCTTATTTGTCTTTAAAAGGGAACAACATCTGTCAGGTTGCTTTTTCTTGGTTTATCCTGCTGATCAACTCCCCCCCCCCCCCCCTTCTAGTAGCTCTGGTGAGCCAGTAGTGCAGTGGGTTTCTTCTGGCTGTGATTTTAATTACAAAATAATTTGTAGTGTATTTTACAACTCTAGCCATCTTGTTACTAAACAAGCTGTGTTTGGGGGGGTTGCATGAATGAAGGAAAGGAGGATTTGGTTCTATATACTGTCCATGTCAAGGGAAGTAGAGTATGGGAGACTGATTTGGGCAAGTTCCTGGCAGAATAACAATAGTTGGAGGCTTAGCCACATCTATTTAGTCTTGGTTGTTTTCACTTGAATTTTTTTCAGATGCGGATGAAATAGGGTTTGTCACAATGTCGCTGCTTGTCCTGTCAGAAGGTATATTTAAAGAGAAGTCTTGCATATACTCTGAAGGAAGGAAGTCCTGAGTGCATTGTAAACTCCTGTAAGATCTAATATTCAACAGAGATTCAATGTAGAATGCAAAGCACTGTTCTGAGATGCTCTTACTTGCCTGTTCCAGTTAGGCTGTTTTATTGTAGACCACTTTCCTTTTGGCATCCACTGTTAGCCCCAAGTACAGAGCAATGCAGTGTCCAGCCAATGAAGTGGGCTGTAGCCCACGAAAGCTTATGCTCAAATAAATTTGTTAGTCTCTAAGGTGCCACAAGTATTCCTGTTCTTTTTGCGGATACAGACTAACATGGCTGCTACTCTGAAACCAGCCTTGAAGTGAGAGACAATACATCACTTTGACCATCTTTGTCAAAAAGGAGCTGGTAGATTTTTTCCTATCCACATGAAGGTGGAAAAAGGTATTTTTTGCCTCTCCTTTGACACTGGGCATCCAAGTCTTACATGACTGCCACATTGCACACTATCTTGATGATCAATGGACATATGCCTTTCACTGAAGGAGTAGGCATGCGTTCTACTAGAACCTCTAAATGCCTCCCCTCATCTCTCCCTCCATCTACTAACCAATATCACTTCAATTATGCTTGTGTTGTTCATCCGGGTGCTTAGTTCCTCAGGATACTGGGGAAGCTGGGTGATATGTGCTTTAAAAGATTTTGTTTCTATGAAGCCTTTGGGATATGTCCAAGAGCAATGTGTGGAACCATACAAGAATAGTAAAGTCAAAATCATTAGGATTAACAGTGTATCACCCATGTTTTTTCGTAGCTTTAGCTATAAATTCATAAGTTTGCCTTATTTCCTATAACCAGACTGATTAAGGAAAACATTGTATCACTCTTCTTTTTATAACAACCTTTTACAGACTTGAAAACTGTTATCAAATCCCCCTTCTTCTCTTCTCCAAACTAAACAAACCCAATTTTTAAAATCTTTTCTCATAGGTTATGTTTTGTAGACCTTCAGTCATTCTTGTTGCTCTCTTCTGGTCTTTCTCCAATTTGTCCACATCATTCCCAAAGTGTGGTGCCCAGAACTGGACACAGTACTCCAGTTGAGGTCTTATCAGTGCTGGGTAGAGTGGAAGAATAACTTATTGTGTCTTGCTTACAACACTCTGCTAATACATTCCACAATGATGTTCACTTTTTTAGCAACAGTATTACACTGTTGACTCATTTAGTTTGTGATCCGCTATAACCCCAAAATCCTTTTCTGAAGTATTCCTTCCTAGGCAGTCATTTCCCATTTTGTATTTGTGCAGTTGATTATTCCTTCCTAAGTGAGGTATTTTGCATTTGTCCTTCTTGAATTTCATCCTATTTATTTCAGACCATTTCTCCAGTTTGTCAAGATCATTTTGAGTGTATTAAGGCCATGTCTACACTTACAAGCTTACAGCGGCACAGCTGTACTGATACAACTGAGCTGCCATGAGAGCTCTCGTGTAGCCGTGCTATCTCAGCGGGAGACGCTCTCCCACCGATATAGCTACCGTCGCTCATTGGGCTGGTTTTATTATTCGATGGGAGAGCTCTCTCCCATCGGCATAATGCGGCTACATGAGTGCTCTCACAGCGGCACAGTTGTATCGGTACAGCTGTGCTGCTGTAAGCTTCTAAGTGTAGACATGGCCTTAATACAAGTAAGAGAATTGATCCAGTATTGTGGGGAGAGGTGGTCCCGTTAGACTGGAGAATAGCCAATGTGGTTCCTATTTTCAAGAAAGGGAAAAAAAGTGACCCGGGTAACTATAGGCCTGTTAGTTTAACATCAGTAGTGTGCAAGGTGCTGGAGAACATTCTGAAAGAGAAACTAGTTGAGGACCTTGAGGTTAATGGCAAATGTGATAAACTACAGCATGGTTTTACGAAGGGCAGATCGTGCCAAACGAATCTGATCTCCTTCTTTGAGAAAGTAACTGACTTATTAGATAAAGGAAATGCGGTGGACCTAATATACCTAGATTTCAGTAAAGTGTTTGATACAGTACCCCATGAGGAATTATTGGTTAAAATGAAAAACATGGGGATCGATATGAAAATACAGAGGTGGATAAGGAATTGGTTAATGGGGAGAAAGCAGCGGGTCGTATTAAAGGGTGAATTGTCGGGTTGGAGGGAGGTTACTAGTGGAGTGCCTCAAGGTTCGGTTTTGGGACCCATTTTATTTAATCTATTTATAACTGACCTCGGGACCGATTGCAAGAGTGGGCTGATAAAGTTTGCGGATGATACGAAGGTGGGAGGAGTTGCAAACTCGGAGGAGGATAGGGATATTCTGCAGGGAGACTTGAATGAGCTTGTGAATTGGAGTGTCAGAAATAGGATGAAATTTAATAGTGAAAAGTGTAAGGTGATGCACTTGGGGATGACTAATAAAAATTTTAGTTACAAGATGGGGACGCATTGGTTAGAAGTAACGGAAGAGGAGAAGGACCTAGGGGTCCTTGTGGACCGCAGGATGACTATGAGTCGACAATGTGACGTGGCGGTGAAAAAAGCCAATGCGGTCTTGGGATGTATTAGGCGAGGTATATCTAGTAGGGATAGGGAGGTCCTGCTTCCGTTGTATAAGGCGCTGGTGAGACCTCATTTGGAGTACTGTGTGCAGTTCTGGTCTCCAATGTTTAAAAAAGATGAACTCAAATTGGAACGGGTGCAGAGAAGGGCGACTAAGATGATCAGAGGAATGGAAAACCTGTCGTATGAAAAGAGATTAGAGGAGCTTGGGTTGTTTAGTCTGACAAAGCGAAGGCTGAGGGGGGATATGATTGCTATCTTCAAATATATCAGAGGGATTAATACAAGGGAGGGAGAAGAATTATTCCAGCTTAGTACAAATGTGGACACGAGAACGAATGGATACAAACTGGCTGGGGGGAAGTTCAGGCTTGAAATTAGACGAAGGTTTCTGACCGTCAGAGGGGTGAAATATTGGAACGGCCTTCCGAGGGAAACGGTGGGGGCGACGGACCTGTCTACTAGCAGGAGGGTCTCAGCCGATTGAAGTCACTAAAACACAGGATTGGGGACTTCAACGGCAGAGTCCAGGGAAGGGTCTTGCGGCCTGCAGCATGCAGGGGGTCAGACCAGATGATCATAATGGTCCCTTCTGACCTTAAAGTCTATGAGTCTATGAGAGGACAAGTTGTCCGAAGCCTCGGTCTAGGATGCCATGTCTAAAAGGATTGCAATCGTTTTCCCAGTGGACAGGAGTGGGCTAAAGGCCTTCTTCTCCTGAAGCCCACATAATAGTAAGCACAGAAGAGTTCATACTTACGGTCAGAAGTTTGATGCCCAACAGTACTAGCCAGCTAGCAATTACAATTAGCTAAATAGATTTAGATGATCTGGTCTCAACATTGCTTTTTTAAGGTGATAAATTACACTCCCTTCTCACCTGTAAATTGCAGTGGGGTCCTGATTCTTTGCTAAAACACAGAAGATGGCAACTTTTGAGTTTTTAATCTATTCCAGTTGCAGTGGCATTACAAATCAGACACTAGCCATGCCAGTGCCTCTAGGATGAAGGTATATTTCCTGGATATTACCAGTAAATTTGATGATTCGGGGAGCTGCTACAGCAGCTGGCAGAGATCATCTTGGGGTGAATGAGCCCTATAGGCAACAGTGCATGTGGCACCTTTGAAGCATTGTGTGCAGCAGTAAAGAGGATCCTGAGGGTGTCATCTTAGCAGAATAAAATTCCCGTTGTAATTTTAAAATGAAAAGATTTGGTAGGGTAACAAATGAGTCTTTGGAATTTTTAATTAAAAAGGAACAGGAGTTAGCCTCTCCCCCTCTTAATACCTGCAAAATGACTTTTAAAGCTTTGACTTGAAATAGAACGAGGCCCCAGTGTGACTCCTGTGATGTAAAGAATTCCACCACAATGGAGCAACAGGAGCAAACATCTGATATTTATACTTGGTGGCTGGTAGAAATACCACAGCCAAACAAAGTGAACAGTGATTCTGTGAGAGCCTGTGGGATTGTGTAGGTGTCATAGTTCAAGCTGAGTCTACATAACCACTCTACATTCTCTGTTTATTCTCTTTCTAACTATTCATTAGTTTGACCAATTTATTTACAGCTTGGCATGCTTAAAAATAGGAGTAGAATTTTTCTGGAGATTTGTTTGAAAATTTATGATTAAAAGATTTAAAATACTAGGACATCAAAAATTACCCTATTTTAAAATTATTTCCTGTTTCCCTTGGTTTATCAACCTGCAAGTCTCAGCCTAGCAAGTATTCCACAACTCCAAGTTCACAGACAGACATTTTCCACGCTCAAGCATAGGGAACTTTGGCACATGTCAGACCTCCTAACAGTCCGAGAGAGCAAGGCTCTTTGGTTGCAGATGTTAGCAGAGGACAAAGCTGGCTCTAGGCATCAGCAAACTAAGCAATTGCTTAGGGCCCGAAGCAGCTGGGGGGAGGGGCATTTGCTTTTTATTATAAGAACTTGGCTGTTTTAGTACTCAGCAGGAATATTCCTGCTTAGGGCCACAGTGGGCTAGCACTGGCACTGACCGAGGGATGAGATTGGGTAGAGACAGGGCATGGAAGAGGACAGAGCTGGAATTGAGCCTGCGAGTGGGGCTGGTTTGCAAATAGTCAAGTTTGGGGGAAGCAGGAGAAACAGGTAAAAAGGAGCATACAATAGAAAGCTTGGGGCTGGAGCCAGGCACTGAACTGCTATTGGGAAATAAGGACCAGCTGTAGCCTGACAGCAAGGAAAGGCTGAGGGGCTTAGCAAAACAAAAATGTCTGGGAAAATCTTGCATATACAGCAAAAAGAGTTTTAAAATGCCTCTGATGCTTTCACTAGACTGTGAAGAGCTTTTTCCAAATGAAGCAGCCTGGCACTGTATTAAATCAGAATTTTACAGAAAACAAAGGAAATCCCAAAAGAAAAAAAATTCATTAAGTTTACCAAGTGGAATTCAGTAGAGGATGTGCTATTAATATGGATATGTGAAAAAACTCACTAAAACATATAATTAGGTTATGATTTCTACAGTTTAAAGTACACTTGAGACGAACCTTACCATCCTATTTACACACACAGACCTGCACATCAAAACAGTCCAATGCCTAAATAATTTAGTGAAACACAAACACTCACACTAGTTACAAAGTGTAACTGAATCTTATCCATTCATCACACAATGTTCCATGAAAGGCCAGATTCCCAGTTGTGACTAACCATTAAACCTTGGGCACAGCTGAAAGAAGGCACAATTTAAGTGTCTGTGCATACAGACAGCCTGGTCTCAGGTGTGGTATACAACAGCAGCCATTCTGTCAGCTGGGGTTTAACAGGGTGCAGAGAGGGCCTAATCACACTCACTAAGGGTACAGCTACACTCAGAGCTGGGGTGTGTGATTTCCAGCTTGCATAGAGGTACCCGTACTAGCTCTGCTCGAGCTAGCACACTAAAAATAGCAGTGTAGCTGGGGTAACATAGGCAGTGGTGAATGGTGGCTGCATGAGTTAGCCATCACAAGTATATAGCCATGGGGTCCAGACTGTTTTGTGTTGGGAGAGACTAGCCCATGCTGCCCATACTATGTAACTACACTACTATTTTTAGCACAATAGCTCAAGCAGAGCTGACATGGGTACCTCTGTGTGCATTGGGAATCATACCCCCAGCTCCAAGTGTAAACATACTCTAAAGCAGCAACCAAAGTTAGAGGTGTCAGTATAGACTCTAGCTTCTGGAGGATTCCTCTGTTCTAAGGGAACCACCTAATTTAAGTCTTCTTTGCTCCTGGGAAAAATGCACACAGTAGACTTAACAGATCTGAGAATTAGCCTCTGATACATTAATACCCTGCTCTTATTCATACAAATGTTGTAAAAGTGTAGTTACTCAAACAAGCGTATCCACAAAAATCAGACACTTTAGCATTTCAAGACTACCTAAATGAATCTCTCTCAGATGTCTCTTGAGGATCCATCACTGATGTATATGAGCATATCCCAAGAACATTCTTTTCCTGTTGAGAGAAATAATTCTTTATATACTTAAAACATTAGAGACAGTTAAATATATAAATATAACTTATTATATTTAACATCATTAAAATAGGGCCATTGCATTAAACAGGAACTACTTGTGTAAAAACCATCAAATTTGACACTGCTGAGCAAATAAAACACATATACACTCTATTATCCAAACTTTATTTAAAAGGCCTGGGCAACACCCATTAAAATCAAAGGGGAAATGCTATTATTTTCTGTGGAAGTTTGGAGTGGGCCCTTTAAAAAGTAACACAATTCTAGGAGCAGAGTTAAGGTTGTTTGGGTGTTGGCTATTGAAAATGTTTCTGTTTGAATTAGGATATAAGGGTAGTATCAGAGTTGCTTAAACAGATGTGATTAATGGTATGCCCTCTCTTTGAAGCTGCTTAGCAACCTTAACTGAAATTTAACTAAACTGTTTGCTCTATGATCTTCAATGGCTGCCTATTGGTTTCTAGATACAATTGAAGGCATTGTTTTTGACCTATTATAAAAGCTGCAAATGGCCTGGAACATACCTACCTGAGACCACCTCTTTCCTCATGCCACGGATGATATTAGGGCTGGAGCTCCCTTACTATAAAATAAGGACTACTGGTGGGATGATCTCTATGGGTCTCTCTGATTCTGGAACTCCCTCCAACCACTTCATCTAACATAGACAGAATCTGCTGAATTTTAAGGCATTGTGCAAACCCTAATTATTTGGCATTGGAGGAAGGGACAATATTTTTCAATGTCCTTTTTTCTGTCTCGCTGTGACTGGTTGGGAGGAGCTTGATTAAACTGAGGAAGTTGTGCACTGTAACTGCTAAATATTGACAAAAGGCGCTAGAGCTGTGAATAGATTATAATCTATTATCTAAGAAATATCTATATAGCATAGTTGAAGAATATTGTAGTGTGATGCAGAGGTGGCAAACTATAAACTCAGGACCTAGCTAAGCTGAGATTTTCAAAGAGGAGTAGGAGATATAATCACACATATCAGATTAACTTCAATTCTCAAATGATAAAAGACAACTAGTAGATTTAGCCACACGTTTCATTAAAATTAATGTAATTCATGGAGTTAAAACCCATAGTTGGCTTTCAACATTTCAAACCTAATGTCCAAAAAAATCTAGATTTGTTATACGATCTTAGGCCCAGGTCCATAGAGGGACTTCGGGGATCCAACATTCAGTGTTGCAACACCTAACTTTTAGGCATCTCGCCATCCAATGTAATCCATAAACCCTTGATTAGGTATCTAAGCTCCCTATACAATGCACAGGGAGAGAGAGAGGCAACTGAGAGTGGGATCCACAAAAGCCAGCGTTCTAGGCAGGGAGTCATCTAACCTGGCCAATAGCAGATTCCGACAAGACAGGTCTGTCCTAAACCCAGTTCCTCTTAGGGAGTTAGGCAACTAAGTCCAAGCAAGAAGGAGGTGCCTATCCCTGCTTGAGATCCACAGACATCTGAAGTCAGGCGTCAAAGCCATTTCTGACAAGAATGGCAGTGGTGCATGCTCACTTGATGCAAAATGGCAGGGTAGGAGGGGGAGAGGAGGATGCAGTGCATGTGAGGCAGCAGTATGCATGCCAGAGGCAGAAACGTAGGCCCCTAGGGGACTTTTACAGCAAAAATTAATGAGTTTAGCCACCTGCGGTTAGATGGCAGCTTAGTGGGGGTTTTGTGAACCATGGTGGCACCTAAATCTGAGTTTTAGATACCTAAGTCTCTCTGTGGATCTGGACCATTGTATTAAAGGATGACAGACATAGGTCTTTCAAATATACCATTCTCCAGCTTTGGAAATTTCAGCACATCTTCCACTTAGCTCCCTAACCCAGGACATACCTTCTGAAGCCATCTTTGAACTTCCTAGAGTTGGTTCACTCTCTTATTGAAGAGTATCTATGAGACGCATCAGAAGCCTTTAAATCTGGGAGAGACAGGCATTTTCAGTCTACCATTGTTGTTTGGAACTGATCATTACAGACAGCTCATTCTCCGGTGAAGTCAATGGGACTTAGTTATGCTTAAATCTTTCACTGAAACAGGGTCTCATTGTTTTAAAGCTCCTTTGTTTGCAGCATTATAAGAGACCAAGGTCAGAGTTCACATGTTTACTAAGCTTATTTATCTGTAGTAGGTGGCCCCTCCAGGTCAGTTTGAAGCACAGATCACAATTTATGTCACAACAGTTCTTTCAATACCTTTAGCTGAGAAAATTGGACCTCAGGCTGCAGTTTTCAAAGGAGTGCCTAACAAATGTAGGCTCTTTTGAAAATCCCAACTTCATTCTTTAGTGTTCGCAGGCCAGCCTATATCAAGCCTTAAAGTCTCTTAAAAAAAAAAAAAGAAAGAAAAAAAGATGGAGTTTCAGAAAATTATGCGTTCCTTCTCTTCCCCCTTCCTCCCCCTTCCCCCCCCCCATCATCTTTTTGACCAACAGAATATAGACAGCAGCAAAGGTTAGGGGCACCCTGTATATCAATATAGACAATGTAGTCCTACAGGTTCTTAAAGCCCCCAGAGATGTGTCTAGATTCATTCTAATACAATTATTATGTATAAAATATTAAATGGAGAAATATATATAAACATGTAAATAATACAATTATTTTAAATTGTATATACTGTGTGTGTATGCATGGTCTCACTTCCTAAAAGCTCTTTTCTTTTGGCCTTATGTGTTACAGAGACACTCAATGTGTGCCACTATAGTCATGTGGATTATTGTGTTATTTCCAACATACAATATATATATAAAATAGAGCTTAACTGTTCAGCTAAGTGAAAACTGCAGCTCTATTAGATTTTAAGTAACAATTGTCCATCTGATATAGAAGGAGAAAGGAGGGTATTTATTTTCTTCCAACAGCCAAAAGGTGATCATACTAATAAAATTCGTTGAGATTGTCCAAGATAGTGTGTAAAATACTCATCCATCACTGTGAGCTCCTGGTCAGGGAATGACAGTGCAGTAAATATCTTCAGCAGCCGCCTTGGAATGTACAAGCTGTTTTCGGTAGGAATTTTCAGCACTCACATAAAACACACTGTCATGAGTGACTGCCTGTGCTCCAAAGTCATTACTATTGGGATGATGGAACATCTTTCAGCGAATAACCAAAAAACTTTAAATGTCATGTCAAGTTTGTTGAAGCCATTTTCAAGCCTCGTTCAAGGTTACATGAATATTGAGTATGCCTGTTTTTAAAAAGCATAAGATCTATGAGAGGGATCACTCAAAAGGCTGGTAGATGGAAGTGTCACTTGATTTAAAAAAACAAAACAAAAACAAAACAAAAAAAAAGAACAGGAGTACTTGTAGCACCTTCGAGACTAACAAATTTATTAGAGCATAAGCATATGCATATGCATCGGAAGAAGTGGGCTGTAGTCCACGAAAGCTTATGCTCTAATAAATTCGTTAGTCTCGAAGGTGCCACAAGTACTCCAGTTCTTTTTGCGGATACAGACTAACACGGCTGCTACTCTGAAACAAAAAAAAAGAAATTTGTCTATTCCTCTTTGGGAAAGTCAATCAGGCAGAGCCATTTATTCATCAGCCAGTGCAACTCACTCTTACAGCTGGTGAGAAGTCAAGCTCGCTGTCACTTAGTTGTACATAGCCACAAAGAGACCAGAAAGGAAAGAAAGTAGATTATCTTGGATGATTAAATTACAATACAATTTTGATTTATTTAAAGTTTTAAAAATCTGTCTGACAAATTATAAATTATAAAAAAAAAAAAAAAAAAAAAAAAGGACACAAGGTGGGTGATGTAATATCTTTTATTGGACCAACTTCGGCTGGTAAAAAAGACAAGCTTTTGATTTCCACTGATCTCTTCTTCGGGTCTCGGAAAGGTAATCAGAGTGTCACAGATAAGTACAAGGTGGAACAGATTGTTAAACATAAAGAGATAAGATGCAGGAAACCATCAAAATGAAGTGAGCAATTAACACCTCAGCAGTCATAGGTCCAAGGAGAGTTAGCGGGTTACAGATTGTTGTAATGAGACATAAACCTAGTCTCTCTATTGAGTCAATGATTTCTAATGTCTAGAAGAGTTATGAATTTAAGCTGTAGGGCTCACCTTTTGAAGGTGTTTTTAGGTTTCCTTTGAGGACAAGGACTGAGAGATCAGATGTGGAATGATCATTTTGTGAAGAGTGTTCCCCCACAAGTGACAGGGTGTTTTTGTCTTTCATTATTCATACGAGCTAATTGGATAGCATAGTGATAGTCTGATTTCCCCCACACACTTGTTGAGGTATTTGATGCACTGGATGAAGTACACCACATGTTGTGACAGGCATGGGTAGGACCCATTCATCTTGAAAGGGGTGCTGTGGAGGTTATTGATCATTGTAGCAGTGGATATATGGCTGCAGGTTTTGCATCTTATGTTTATGGCAGGGTCTGGTGCTGCTTTGAGTTGATGGGTCCTGGTCTGTGAGGAGCTAGCTTCTGATGATGAGTTTGGCAAAGTTGGGAGGGTTGTTTGAATGCCAGAAGAGGGGGTTCAGGAAAGATTTTTCAGGATGTGGTCCCCATCAAGTTTGGGTTGTAATTGTACGATGATACCCTATATGGGTTCCAATGTGGGGTGCTTAGTGATAACAAGGTGTGTGGGGGTTTTCTGTATCAAAGCCAATTCTGCTGGTGAATCTGCTTCGCTGATGGAGTGTCCTTGTTTAGTGAAGGCAGTTTTAGGTATGTTAAGGCATGTATCCTGGACTTTCTCCTCAGAGCATTTTCTATAGTAACTGGGTGCCTCACTGTAGATATGATTTCTTGGTGTGTCTGGGGTATTTGCTCTATCTGTGGAGGTAAGAGTGGTGATTCATGGGTTTCCTGTATATAGTTGTCTGTAGGGTTCTGTTGTGAATGAGATGAAACTTTTATTTTCTTCTCTTCTACAGAGAACCAGAAAGCACACCTAGAAAAGTCTCATTCAAACTACAATATCAATTTCAACTTCACAAGGACTCCAATCACCAAGGAGTTTAATTATGACATGGAAGCTAATTCCTCTATAGCAAGGAGCAAGGCTGTTGGAAGAAAGGAGGCCTACAATGGAGAAAGCAACAGAGAAAAGGAAATGGAGCTTGTTGGCTCTGCTTCCAAAGGAGAAGTTGTTCCTGAAGTAGAGGCTTTGCTGGCAAGATTACGAGCATTGTAAATTAATCCTATAAAACTGATTAAGCAATCACTAAATACAAGCTATAATAAGCTGCTACATTTTAAAAATACACATTAATTTTGCATGACTGACATTTACACACTTCTGTATTCCAAACTTAACATACTTTATATCTAAAATACAAATGTGTAATGATTTGCCTATGAATTTGAGCCCATGGTTTATGCATAACTATAAGCAGGCTTGTATGCATTTCTACCTACTGACAGTCTGTTCTAATGTATCTGGAGCAACAGATGCTGAATTACCCCAAGAAACAATTATTTTAGTGTCCAGACTTCTGAACTCAATGTTATGAGAACTTTTCTCCACAACACACAATACATTTTAAATAGTTTTAAACCATTATGTTTGATCATCATCTAGGACTAATAAATAGCTGCAGAACCAACCTGTATATTTTTCTATTTTATTTCTATGTATCACCTGCAGTGTAATTTTTAGCACCTAAGGAAGTTCATTATTGTATCATATTAAACGCTTACGGAGGAAAATGTATACTATGTAAATTTCTCATAGCCATGTTTTAATTCACTTTAATCTAAATAAGAACACCAAAGAATGCTGAATAGTTTATGCATTAACTAAATGGTAACATGAACAGAAGCTTACAACTATGCAAGAAATGTATTTTATGTATGACTGATATTTCATTGCTGTTAAACTTGTTTGGATGATTGTATAAAACCAATGTACAAAAGTTTTATGAATACAATGTTGCAATTGTGCACATAGGATAAAAGCTTCTTATTTTATAAGTAGCTACCAAAGTAATTTTTCACTATTTTTGCTTGAGTAAACATAATATTGCAATAATAATATAAAGAACACCTAATGGCAGAGACTTCTACAATTGGTTTTCAACAAACTCATTTAGCAATAGCATGTATAATCTCATTTGCTGGCACAGGAGGAGTCTCACAGATAATTGCATCTCCATTTTGACACAAGTCCTTGTACACTGTTATATGTTCACTAACATTTATTAATTGCACATCACCATGAAAAAAACTTGCTACCTATACTATCAACTTGTAAGCTACTATTAGGACATTTGGTCCTTTATTTCAGGTTCCTACTAATCAGAATGTATTCAGGACCAATATCTCTCTTCCAAATACTCTATTTTTCTTTATAAATGAGTCAGTTAAATGAAACCAATGTTTCAAAGCTCTGGTGCTTTTTATTTCCTTGTTTAAGTTGCCTTCTTATTTCCTGCAAAAAATAAAGTTAATTAATTAGAACTCTGAAACTGGCCTGTTTATGAACGCTTGGAATGTTTGGGCATGGAATCTTTTTCATTCATCACAGGAATTAGTCTTATGTTTCAGGGGCTGCTGAAACTATCGTTATACCCTCTAGTTATGCGCTGTACTTTAGTAAAAATGAATGTAAAGCATAAGGAGAGATCAGATACAGAGAAATCCTACCAGACTTAGGACTTCAGTTTGCCAGCGCTTCAGTGCCACTTAAGAACCATGGAAGGAGTAACCACATTGAGGAAGCACTTTTTGCTGGCTCCAGTTAGTGTGAAAGAGCCACGGGATCAGTATTTAATGCATAGTGGATGGACAGCAGCTACTAGTCCAAATAATGGACTGGAATACCAAATTCATGTTGAGATGAATTTCATATCCACCCACATCTGATTATTAGGATTGCAAAGCCCCTACTCCTCCCCAGTTATAAGGATTTGATACCCATCACCTCCACTTATCCTAAGACTGGATCTTTATGGGTAAGGGATGAATTTAAGACTCACCAGGACAGACATTAATATAATATATGGAGATATACCTATCTCAGAACTGGAAGGGACCCTGAAAGGTCATTGAGCCCAGCCCCCTGCCTTCACTAGCAGGACCAAGTACTGATTTTTGCTCCAGATCCCTAAGTGGCCCCCTCAAGGATTGAACTCACAACCCTGGGTTTAGCAGGCCAATGCTCAAACCACTGAGCTTCATGTATGATATTTACTATAAAAGAATAAAAAAAATGTATTTTCTACTTTTGACAGACTTAAGTAGACAGGTTACCAAGACGCTTTCATGAATATAAACAAAACTTGTGGGGAGGGGGGGAAAAAAGTCTCACTAATCTTTAGATGGTTTATGCTGCTAAAAATAGGACCCAAAAAAAAACCCTAACCATAATAATAAAGGTTGGGTGTAGAGAATAGTAGTAGTAGTGGAGAACTGCAGCTGAAATATTACAGCAATGACCTTTTGCATGGAGATTCAAATATAAATTCAGGTGCCTGAGCAAAATCAGTTTGTTCATTTGAATTAGTGGGTAATAGCCCACATCAGAAAACTGACACAATTCAGTACACTTGACAGCATATGTTCCAGATGGACACCACATGCATCTAGGATGGAGACCAAATTATTCCTTTTAGCTCTTATCAGTCTTTATTTTATGTAAAGTTTAAAATTTTGGCAAGATAATATGGCTTTAGTAAACTATAGCTGAATTTTTAATGATCAGAGAACTGGAAGCTATACAGTAGTTTCCAACTTTCAAACAAACATAAAAACTTTTTTGTTTATCCTTCACCCTTATGGCTAGCAACTTTTCAGCTTTGGTTATATGAGCTATAAGTAAGTAGTTAGCATTTATTTTCTCAATGGCTCTTTGTTTTGTACCATCATAGTTCAGTTAAATTAGAATTGTCCAGTTAAACCAGATGTACCAAATAATTCTAGATGGCAGTACATTTTGTTCTGTGTTCCATCCCTCTAATTAAACAAATACCTATTTACTTTATAGTTAAGCAAATGTTTAGGCTCTAGAGTATCCATTTATATCTATTGCTATAGTAACATTTAGTTTGGCATACAATGTGATTTTTCAGAATGACAAGTTTTACTCAGATAAAATGTAAATATGACTGAAAAACAGAAACCTCCATTGACTTTCTGTGGCTTCATACTATGAATTAGAAATATTAGGCCTCAACAACCAATACTACAGCAGCAATGGGTTAGTTTATTTCTGTCTTTTGGGGCGGGGAGGGTGTATTTTTAAAAAATCATGGCGCTCTCTGGCATGACTGGTTGTATTATAGTAGTGATCTTAGATTCACTGTCAATAATAGTTTTTGGTGCACAGTCTGTTGCTCAAGCCAACAGATTATAACATACCAGTGGGGTTTGGTGTAATTGGAGTTTTCCAAATACAAAAAACATGGTGATTTTTACAGTTCACTTCTTGCAAACCAAGCCAATATAGAGGAGCCTCTTGGAGCTGTAAATTACTTGCATCTACGTGACTCCAAAATGAGCAGGAAAATTGAAAGATTGATGATTGTTAGAGAGCCATTCAACAGATCCCTACTTTGGTACAGTTTGTGTGCTATTGATTAGCATGAGTTAAGGACCCTGTTTTGCAATAAAATTTTAAAGTGGGGCTTCTACCACCTCCACCTATCCAGTTCCTCACAGTTTTCTAGTGTGCCTTTTCATCTGACTCAGGCAAGCAAACATGATTACTACATTGTCTTAACATATACTATACAGTGTTAGAAGTGGTTCATTTCCACCTTGTATTGTTGTGTCAGTGGGCTAAATTCATCACTGTTGTAATTCCACTTGAGACCAGGGAAAGGCATGAAGGCATTAACTGTTCATATCACTATCCCAGCATACCTCTAGTGGTATATTCTCTATGGATTAGTTCCATGAAGGGGACTAAAACCTTGTCTACGCTACACAGTTTTCTCAACAAAACTTAGGTTTCATCGACAAGAGTGGAGACATACACACTGCAGTGCTCCTCCCTCCAATTTAACGCTCCTGTTACACTGACATGATAAAACCACCTCGCCAAGTGGTACACAGCTTTTTGCGATGAAGTTAGAACAATGCAGTGTCAGTAGACACTGTGTTTGCTTATGTCACCCTAAGTGGCCTCCAGGAGGTGTCCCACAATGCCCATCATGACCACTCTGGTCAGCAGATTCAACTCCACTGACCTGCAGCCAGCGTACTCCCCCTTTAAAGCCCTGGGAATTTTTGAAATTCCACTTCCTGTGTGCTTGGCATGGAAAGTTCACATAGCATCTTCCCAGCTGACCATGCCGGCTTTCTGCAGCAAACATGCCCAACTAGCGTACCCTGGAGTTGTTGGGTCTGTGGGGAGAGGAGGCTGTACAGCTCTGTTGTAGCTCTGAGCCAGCCCTAGGAACTTTGATACCTACGAGCAAATTGCTCATGGCATGGAGGAGAAGGGTCATGAAAGGGAAATGCAGCAGTGCCTGCTAAGATCAAGGAGCTGAGGCGGGCATACCGGAAGGCAAGGGAGGCCAACCGTCGCTCTGGTGTGGCGCCAAAAACATTCCACTTTTACAAGGAGCTGTATGCCAGCTTCAGTGGCAACGCCACGTTCACCACCAAAAACCCCATGGATATTTCAGGGGGCGTGGAGGCAGCGGCCAGCATAGTCAACCCCGAGGACAAAGTGGTCGACAAGGAGGTCTTGGGACAGGCAACAGGGTCGCCTGTTGCTACGCCAGGACCACTTTGGGACTTCAGAGTGAACCAGCCAGTCCCAGCTCTTGTGTGCCTGAAGCAGGAAAGGGAAGCTCCAGTAAGTACTCATTTTGCTTTGATATTGCATAGTTATATGACAGGGGTCGGCAACCTATGGCACGCGTGCCGAAGGCGGCACGCAAGCTGATTTTCAGTGGCACTCACACTGCCTGGGTCCTGGCCACCGGTCTGGGGAGCTCTGCACTTTAATTTAATTTTAAATGAAGTTTCTTAAACATTTTAAAATCCTTATTTACTTTACATACAACAATAGTTTAATTATGTATTATAGACTTATAGAAAGAGACCTTCTAAAAACATTAAAATGTATTACTGGCACGCGAAACCTTAAATTAGAGTGAATAAATGACGACTTGGCACACCACTTCTGAAAGGTTGCTGACCCCTGTTGTATGAGGTAGAGGTGTCCTTTATTTTATTACATGGTGCACATGGGAGAGAAATTAACAACACTAGGTACTGTTTGCATCTGCGTCTTATTCCCCCGTGCTCCTATGCAGTGGAGACCCTGCAGAGAAGTTTGTTAATGCACACTGGGATTTCCCAGGAATCCTCCATAAAGGAAACTTTCCTGAAGACACTTTGCAATCCTCTGCTGAAAGTTCCATGGCAAAGCTGCTTTGTTTCTTCCCCTGTTGTAGAAAACTTTGCCATGCCAATCAGCAGTTATGTCTGCAGGAACCAAAGCAGCACACAGGCAAGCTGCATACAGACCCAGTCTGAAACCACACGGACACAGGAGATGCAGCCTTGCATTCTCAGTTACCCTCAGTAGTGAGAGATCACCTTCAATCACCCCCGCCTGTGGAAAACAGTGCCAGCATTCAAAATATGTCCCTAGCCACTTGTACTAATCCCTTTCTGGAACCACCCACACCCTTTCTCCCATCTTACACCTTCCTCCCCTGAGCTGAACTCACCATGTTTAGTACTCTCACCATGCTGCATGCTTGCCAAGGGTAAAGTGATAAAGAGGGTTATGTAACTTTTATGATTCAACACTGTGAGTGCATTCACAATACTGACTCTGTATCTTGTTTCTTTTGCTCCTGCAGATGTGCCCTGGAGGGCCAGCTCCTACACACTGGTGAAGCGCCTCCATCAGATAAAGAGGCAAACAAGGAGGACGTGTTTTGAGAAGTGCTGCAATCGTCTCATCGTGCAGCTGGCGAGCACAGTGCGTGGAGACAACAAACTAAAAATGGATAGCCAAGAGAGGAGACAGGGGCAGGAGGGATAATAAAGCTCAGGTCCCTGATTGTGCTGCAGCTAGAACATATCCATGCACAACTCCTCTTGCAGCCCATACAGAACTGCATTCCATGCCCTCCCCACATACATTCTTTGCATATTCCCAGCCCATCACAGTACCCCTTGCTCTACACCCCGACAGACATGCCCCATAATGACAGCTAGGTTTAGACACAGCTGTGAGAGCCTCATTTGAGAGAGTGCTGCTCAGTGTCATGTCCCGTATAAGCAATGGAAATCTGTGTATTGCTGTTAAATAAAATGTTAGTGTTAGAAATACGATTCTTTTTATGTATCCTACGTACAGTGGTTGCCGCAGAAATTCATATACAGTTCCAATCCGCACATTTGCGGACTGTAATTAACACTAGGGTAGCAATCATTACCAGGGTCATTCAAGGCAGCGGTGCATTACAGAAAGACACATTACTGGGGCTCAAAATGCTGCTTCAAAGCCCCTTCCCCCCATTCTAATAGCTCCCCATTGAACTCCTCTAATGGCCCTGGTGGCTGGCTGCTCAAAATCAGCCACCAGGCAATCCACCTCACCTCACCCCCATTCCTAGAGAAACTTTCCCCCTTGGCTTCACAAATGCTATGCAGAACAGAGCAGGCTGCTATGACCATGGGAATATTTTCCTCACTGAGGTTTAACTTGCCAAAAAGGAAGTGCCAGCGACCCTTTAATCTTCCAAATTCACATTCAATGGTCGTTCTGCATCTGATGAACCTGTTGTTGAAGCGCTCCTTGCTGCTGTCAAGGTTTCTGGAGTAAGGCTTCATGAGCCACTTGAGTAAGGGGCAGGCTGGGTCTCCCAGGATCATTATGGGCATTTCCACATCCCCTATTGGAATCTTCCAGTCTGCAAAGAAAGTCCCCACATGCAGCTTTCTATATAGGCCAGTGTTCCTGAAGATGCATGCGTCATGCACCTTCCATGACCACTCCATGTTGACATCAGTGAAACGACTACGGTGTCCCACCAATGGCTGCAATACCATAGAGAAGTACCCCTTAATGTTGATGTACTCCATTGCAAGATTGTCTGGGGCCAAAATTGGGATATGTGTGCCATCTAATGCCCTGCCACAGTTAAGGAATCCCATTGCCACAAAGCCATCCTCTATTTCCCGCACACTGCCCAGAGTCAGAGTCCTTCATAGCAGGAGGTGATCAATGGCCCTTCACACTTACATCACCACAACCCCCACAGTGGACGTCCCAATTTCAAACTGATTCGTGACTGACTGATAGTAGTCTGGAGTTGTCAGCTTCTAGACAGCGATTGCCACATGCTTTTCCATCACGAGAGCATCTCTCATTTTGGTGTCTTTGCACCGCAGAGGACGGGGCAAGCTTCGCCCAGAGTTCCAGGAAGGTGGCTTTGCACATCCAAAAGTTCTGCACCACTGCTCATCATCCCGTACCTGCATCACAATCTGATCCCACTCACTCAGTGCTTGTTTCCCAAGCCCAGTAGTGACGGTCCACCATGTGCAGCTGCTTTGAAAATGCTAAAATCAGTCTTGAATTGTTTTTTTCCTTGGCACACAGCAGGGCAGGCAGCATGAATTCCTGTTTAGATTTGCAGCTCATGAGATAACGCGGCTGAACCTGCAGTATGTTCATAACACTCATCACAAGACTGGTGAGCAGTGTTTTCAGGCAAATATGGTGGGCACAAAGTTTATAGGAGAAGTTGAAAAATGGTCTGAAATATAGTCAGAAGTCCACGGAATGATGGGATGGAGAAAACTGCATCATGGGCAGTGAGCCTGCCCCCATGATGCATTGCGATTCATTCTCACATTCTCCTAGTGGCAGAAGGTGGCAATTTGACAGTGTGATAGCTACCCACAGTGCACTGCTCTCCCTGTTGGTGCTAGAGCATCCACTGTGGACACACTCTGCCAACACAAGGAGTGTTGTGTGAACATGCACAAGCGATGTAATTACAGCGGTTTATGATCGTCACCCTAACTTAAGTCAACTTAACTCTGTAGTGTAGAGATGGCTTTAACCTCAGCTGTGCAACACCTAACATTTTGGTGCCCTGCTAACTAGCAGAAGCCACAACCCCAAATTAGACTCCATTCACAAAAAACAGGACCCTGATTAGAGAGCCACCTAACCTAGCCAGTCAAAAATGCCAGAGAAGGTGGGTGTAGCAGAAGTCTAAAGTGGCAGTTAGGTATCTAAATCCCAGTTAGCACTATTCTAACAACCTACTCACAATTGTCATCGTTTTACCCATAAAAAGTCTTACTTAATATGGTGTTGAAGGAGAATGCACATGTCTCACTCTGATCCCAGTCAATACCATGCCTTTCTCAGCTGAAAGAATCAATATTGACTGATCTGAGGCATTGCCGTCCTCTCCTTCTCTTTCAAATTTCACTGCTAAAGCTACTTCCTGGTCCATTTCTGATACATAGGCCCTAGTTTTAATTCTGTCAACCTACGTTTTTTATGCTGCAAAATGACTGTTGACTATAAACTAAAAGGCCCCAAGCAAGAGTCAAACATTGAACTAAGGCAACTAAAGAATTATAAGCAGCCAGGGCGACCAGAAATTGTTCAATTATGTACCTACACTTCTTTCTCTAGAAGAAAAAACACTTGTATTAAACCACTTTTTTTTTTTAATACGGTGCATGTGAATTTTATAGAACCTAGCTACAGCAAAAAAATAACTGACAATTCAAGGTCTTATAAATTGTTTCAAGTTTATGAAAAAAGATTTAATTAGACTTTCAAATTTTTATCAATTCTAAGTAATTACTTATGCTAAGACCCCTATGTTTAAGAAATTCTATGGTGAACATCTGTTATTAAATTAATTATGACAAAGATTAGTCAATCTGCATTAAATTATCTTGGCGTGCAAAGCAAGCGCATTTCCCCACTACTCAAAACACTTTCTACCTTATACTTCCCGGTGTTTATTTTAGACTAACCACAGTATTCAAGATTAAGACTGTCTCTCTATATTTTATTTTTAAATAATACCCGGACAGAATTCCAGTACAATACAACACCAGTTTCAATTGCACAGTCTCAAGAGCTGTTTGGTATGGAATATTTTCCCCTTCAATCATAGAGATAGATGTTATGTTCTTTTAGTACATTTTATTCCTCTTTGTATACATATTTCTTTTGGTAATGCAGCTTCTGATTTTTGTGATCCATGTAGCCTATTTTTTGTACACCAAAGAGTTACTAAGGGACAATCAATTTTCTGATAATAGCACACAGATAGATTGATCGGGTTACTTATATGCTATATCAGTTCTATGCACCATAGAAGCATAAAACCTGAATTCAATCCTCTTAAAGGTAGATAAGCTATTTAGCTTCAGCAAAATAGAAATGGTCCTTTTCATCTAAACAAGCTTATTCCATTGTTGATATCACAACAGAATGTATTTTGAAAGAGTAACAGGCCCCTGTTTTTAAATCTGCATTATATTAGACAGCCAAGAGCTACAAGAAGACATAGAAGTGAGGAGGCTAGGAAGCAGAGTTGATTAATGTGCAGGTTGATTTCACTTCTGGGACTTGAAATTGCATCTAGAGCAGAATGAAGCAACTGGGGGGAAAAATAGTCTCATCTCACGTCTTTAAAGGTCATAAAGGAAATGATGATAGGTGATCCAGGCTTAGTATGGCCACAGGTGTCTTATGTATTGAAAGATATATATCAGAATATCCTTATACTGGCAATCCTGTTGAAAAGGGGAGGGGAGGAGGACAAAAGAGATACATATAAGGCACCATAAAACCTAAGGATGCTTTGTCTTAAAGGTTCAGATCCATTCAGACCACTGTTCCTTTGATTCAAAAATGTCTTGCTCCCACTAAATAGGGTCTTGGTACCAAAAGTGACTGATACAGGGAGGTCTTCCAGATATGTTACACCTGGAAACCGATAAAATGATTCAGCCAAGATGGCACCTGCCTTGCAGAATGCCCATTGCATTAAGATAAAAAAAAATAATGGGAGCAATAACACAAAATGGGAGAAAGTGCACTAGCCCTAAAGTAAAAAGAGCCTACAAGTTGGATAGGCAGCATGGTGGCCATTGAGAACCCAGGCAAACTGCATTTGCCTAGACCAGGGGTCAGCAACCTCTGGCACGCAGCTCGCCAGGGTAAGCACCCTGGCGGGCCGGGCCAGTTTGTTTACCTGCCGCGTCCACAGGTTCGTCTGATAGCAGCTCCCGCTGGCCACAGTTTGCCACTGTAGTCCAATGGGGGCGGTGGGAAGCCACGGCCACCACATCCTTCAGCCCGCGCTGCTTCCCGCTGCCCCCATTGGCCTGGATCGGCGAACCGCAGCTAGTGGGTGCTTACCTTGGTGAGCCGCGTGCCAGAGGTTGCCAACCCCTGACCTAGAACTTGACCCACCAACATTCCTCCTGGGATTGCCACTGAAGTTGAGGCATCTTAAAAAGGGGCTTAAAATGAAAGATGGGGAAGAATTTGTCTCCTTTTACGGCAGAATTGATAAACTAAATGTATTTCCAAGGGGCCTGAATAATATATTAGAAATGCTTAGGCAAATACAAATGTGATGTTGCTACTGTGTAGTTTGTCACATTTAGCCATTCTGTCCTGAAACACCATTGTAAATAAGATATGAATAATATCTTGATTATCTTTGAATCCATTGACATTATGGAAAATCAGATGCAATATTATCTATAGTAGTGACAGATGTTTTTCACTTGAGGTGTAACAGGTTCCAGTCTGCAAATCCACATGGGATTACACTATTGAAACTTCCGGATGACACAGAAGAACAGCAGGCAGACTGCAGATTTTCTCTGTCCCTTACTGAAGTGAATAGAGTGTTTTACCCTATATATAACAGGATGATCTCTCATTAACTTCAGCTTTGAAAGACAATTTTCTACTCCTTGATTACAAAAATCCCTGAAGAAGGATCAGAAGTTGTTATTTTTCTCAGAAGACCTGTGGTACAGTAAATCTTTCCACAAAGACAAACTGCAGAAACTAATAAACTGTTTGAATTCAATAGCACCAGGATACTAATATCAAATTCAGCAGTCAAGAACAAATTAAACCCTGACTAGGAAAGGTTGTGCAGGATCACTGCTCACCCTTCTCTTACTGATATCTTTACTAGTAAATATAAAATCTATGTTCAAATAAAGTTGAATCTGGTTTAAGAGGATAAAAACAAGGAAATTCAGTGTTGACGCTTCAGCTCAGTCCTTAATTCACCATCTAGTAGGCAGGTCTGGAGCTCCTGGGTTAGCACAATCCCAACACATTGTCTCAAAGAATTGACCTGCCCCATTTCTAAACTTGGAATACAAATCCATTATGTAAACACAAATCACCAGACTAAAGGCCAGTCCTAAATTGCTGAACACCTCCTAAAAATACTTGGCACTTTCATCTTCTACAGAAGTTAGTGAGAGCTGAAGGTGAGTGGAACCTTGCAGGATCAGGCCCTAATGAATAAAATAAACAAAGGTGACTTGAGTGAAACCATTTCCTAGTGTGCTGACAATGTAAAATAAAATATTCCTCTTCGGACATTTTCCTGGCAAGACAACCTGACCTCTGACTGGTCTCGACAAGACAAAGTGTAGTGCTCTTTCTAACTAACCAAGGCCTTCACCCACTTTGACTTTTCAATGCTACCTAATAGGAGGTCATGATTAAAAAATGAACATTTCCTACAGACGCATTGTTTCATTCTCTTTACAGTAGGATATAACTGCAGTAATTCAGATACCATTGTATGGTAACTGTTGGTAAGTATGACTTTTTAATAGCAACCACTTTGTATGCAAATTACACTCTAAGGATGTTTAATTGAGACTTTCCCTGTATGTGATTGTCTGTTCTAAACATGCATTTTTATTTATAAATATCCAGGACTTAAGGTGGTTGAAAAAGTTTACCTATATCACTGCTCGATGATGAAATTTCATAAGTTTGTAATATGATGGCAATATACAGAGGTCTTGTTCAAATACAATTATAATGCTCCTCCAGTGAGTAATGACCCATCTCAGAATGCTCTTATTTTATCTGCAAAACCTAGTCCTCTAAGTCTGGCCTTTATGACTTTATTATTGGACCCTTACAGCACATTATATAGTTTGATCCAAGGCCCATTGACTTCAATGGCATTGGATATGGCCCCTAAATGGAGTGACTGGTTCTACTTGAAAAGCAACAGTACAAATGGAATCATAGGGCTTCTTTGTTTGTTGTCTCATTGATTCCAGTTCCAGTCAGCTCAGTCTGTAAGTACAATGATTATTTTCTAGTTGCCAGCTCTGCAAACATAACCCCATATCTGAGTCAAACTGGATTCTTTCTGCCTGTTGTTTAACCAGCAATAAATATTCTGAAATCAGACCTTGGGTAGCGTTCAAGTGCTACTGTAACAGAAGTTATCCCTCCAGACATAGGGAGCGTGCCAGATTCCTCACTGATGCTACGCTTTCACACAACAGCATCTAAGTAATGCTTTATCTCATCTCCGATTGGCTAGGAGACTCCATTCTATCCCAATGGATGATGACCTGGCCTTAATTATTCATGCCTTCATCATTTCTTGGCTAGATTACAGCAACGCTATATACCTGAACATAAATTCTTCAGCACTTAGGAAATTCCAAGTAGCACAGAATGCTGCAGCATGTCTCCTCAGCAAAATAAGTTACCATGAGCACATCAAACCTGTCCTCCACTCTTTACAGTGTTTTCTGATAGAATTTCTAATCAAGTTCAAAGTCTCAGGCCTTAACTTCAAAGTGCTCTATAGCCTGGAGCCAAGGTATCTAAAAGATCACCTAAAACTCTGAGATGAAGACCATGGTCAACAACTTTGCTTCACTGGCACAGTGGAACTCTCTACAATAAGGGTAAAGCTCATCTGTGTGGGAGATACAACTTTCTCAGAGGCCAGTCCAAGACTGTGGAATGAACTTCCATATGAAATAAGGACCACCAGAGTACTCACCACACCAAGTGCAAAGTGCATTTCTTTGACCTTGCCTTATATAACATAAATACATAACAGGTATATTAAAAGCAAATAAACAACCCGTCCCCCCCACCAAAAAAAAACCTACCACAACAAAGCATTCCACTGCACACCCTTCTCCCTACTGGAAGATTCTCAGATACAACAGCGATGAGTGCAATATACATAAAATAGAATAGAAGATAGCAGTACCATCCAGTGGGTTAACTGTCATAGGGTTAACTGCAACCAGCTGACACAATGTTAAACTCTATTTGTCTCCACTGTCTGCAAAATCAGGTTGATGTTAGTGAGCACAACTCCTCAAGGATGTGTTCTGACACAACCTCGTTTTCTAATGAAGACAAGCCCTTGAGCATGCTTCTTTTGACACTCCAACAGAGCCCCCCAGGATGGAAATGTCAAAGGCAAATCCCAGTCCGTATCACAAGATGAGACCAGGATATCAGATGCAGAGACTTCTGATGGCAGCAACCATAGATTTTAGCCTTTAAAAGAGGGGCACATTGCTCTCTTGACCTCGGTTTTTTCTATAGCTTTCATCATAGTGCCATCTAAGCACTGATACTAGACCTGGGAACATATATGGGATAAAAGTAGTAATAAAGATGAGCTTGATGCTCAAAATAAGTTACGTGTGTTTAGATGCCTAGAAAATCATTGGGATTTACAAAGCATAAGTTAGGCCCTCAGGTTCCCTATAAAATGCATGAGGAGCCTTGGGCACCTCAGAATGGGATTCACAAAAAACAGCATATTAGGCAGGCAGCAGCCTAAGCTAGCAATGGGAGATGTTGACAAGAGGGGAGTGTGCTAAGACCCACCCCTCTTTCAGAGACAGGCATCCCCCTGCAGCCTGGACTTGATGCCTGTCTCCATTTGCAACATTCAACTGTGAACGTTCTCCTGGTATTAGATCCCTAAAGTGTTTTAGCAAGAAGCCAAGGAGCAAGAAGTGGTTCTGCCACCATCCACCTTATAATTTTTAGCCCAGTGATTAGAGCATTCACTGGAATGTGGGAGATCCAATTTCCCCCTGCCAGAAGGGATTCGAAGTGGGGCTTCCACGTCTCAGGAGAGTGCACAAACCACCCAGCTATGGGATATTCTGTTGTAGGGTTCCCTCAATCGCTCCTGTTGAAGCTGTTCCACGCTGGATAAGTAATGGAGTAATTGGGAGCAGAGGAACTGGACCAAGATGTTTCTTAACCACAAGACTAAGTATTTATCCACAGTGGAACAGTCACTGGGCCAGAGAGGGGAAGAGAGAGAGCAAGAATCCCATTCCAGGTGAGTGCTCTAGCCACTGAGCTAATAGTTATAAGGTGGACATTGGCTCTCCACCCAACGCCACCAGATTTTGAATGGGATCTGATCCAACAGGCAGCCTCTGAGCACATCCACTGGATCAGGCTCTGCACGCAAGTTAGACAACTGAACACCTATCTTCCCCTGTTTTGTAAATTTTCTGAGGCTTAGGTGGGAGACAGGCAGCCAGATGCCTGGAGTGAGGCAGCAGTGCGCATGCCCCACGGCAGAAACATAAGCACCGAGGGGAAGCTTATCTTGAAAACAGAGGCGCTGAGTGAGTTTAGGCACCAACAGACAAAGAAAATGTTTTTGGATAGAAACCTGGAGCTTAATCCAACTCAGAGTCTTCTTCTGAATTCAGCAAATAGACAAGACCACTGGTCCACAGAGGGCCCCAATCTGTAGGGGAGGATTGGAAGGGCTTGGCCTTTTGAAGCCTCATAGTACTGGATGAGTGTTCCGAACTGAAGATCTGATGATTTTATAACCAGAAGGAAGTCCCTGGGGTGGGGTGTTGAAAGACTGTTCTTGCCAGAGCCCATGAGAGAGTTGGGATGAACTCTGGTAAGCTTCTTACCATGCATGAAGTTTCCTTTGTTGTTTTTAATATGTTTTCTCTGTAATGCTTTTTATCTTAAGAATAAAGTAGACTTGCTTAGAAAGAACTGTGTGGTAATTCATATCTTAGCAATCACTCTATCAGCCTCTGAAGCAAAAGCAAACAGGTGTGCTTAGGCAGACTGTCTTTGCTGGGAAAAACAGCAAAAGCAAGGACTGTACAGCCTGGAAATACTCCTGTCAGAAGGGAGTGAGACATGAGCCTCCAGTCCACCCAAGAGAAGCAACAGCTGCGGAGCAGGAAGCCTGAGAGTGGGTGCCCTGCTAGACCTCTGAGGACAAATATAGGTGCAGGTGCCCTGAACTGTGACAAACTAAATCCACAAAAGCAAGAAAATTCCAGAATGTTTAATCTGCTAGTTTGTTTTTAATTCACCTCCTTATATCTTCATACCTAACAGGAAAGTTCCATGTCATTATATTCCAAGAGGCTTGGCAACTTATGGACACAACACGGTGAAGTATGTGTGGTGTGGAAACCTTGACTCTTCTAGTTCCCTGGTTTTATGGCAAAGTCTGATCTTTAACATTGTCATACAGTTTTGAGTATTTAATTTCCTGTAGGCTAAGAAGAGTCTCTCTCATGGAAGTTCTGAAGGGCATGTCACTATCATTTATCTGTACATTTAAATTACATGTGTAGTTTACAAATAATAATTTGTAGCAACAAATGTACACAGACCTGCTGGCAAACTACATACATGTGGCATCAGGTCAAGAAGTAAAAAACTTCCATTCCAGAGAAACAGGCCTCTGTCCTTAAACTGAAGAAGACTCCATTGTCTAGCAGCAGAACTAGAATTACAACTCTCATTGCACATGATTCACTAAAGAGAGAAACACTTAGGAGTAGTGTTTCCATAAGTAGAGGACACACACACTCCTCCTCTCCTGCCCAAGTTAAGGTAGAGCTCCTTAATGAGTTCAGTACTAGCACCTGAGAGCTAGGTGCAGGGTTGAAGATGACTTACAACTTGAACTCCTTTCCCTACAAAACCCCTCACCTCTGGACTTCCCTCCTTGTTCTGTCCAAACCCAAATCTGGGGCAGGTGTTCTAGACATTAGATCAGTGTATCCTCTTTCCCACAGTCCTGGGGAGAGGAGGGAAGATTTTGCAACCAGATCCTCCTTCTTGATTGGACCTAGCTGTTAAGAGTTACACAGATGAGACTTTCCTCCCCACAGCGTAAGTCAGGGTTAATGGGTAGGTGGGTTTCTAATGCAGTTGGGGGCAGGCAGGTTGCTGGCCAATTTGCTTTGTGGTGCTTTCTGTTCTTGGCCCTGCAATTGTAGCAGATGCTGTCATCAGTTGACATGGGAATTAGCAGCACAGATCCAAAAGGGGAGGCAGCAAGCAGCCTTGGAGAAGTTCTTCATCAAGGTTCTGGGATAGGTGCAGCTCTAGGCCTTTTGTCAGCCTGGGCAGAAAATGGTTTTGGTGCCTCCACCCCAAGAGTGGCCAACTAAAAAAATGAACTGGCCCTTAGCTGTGAGACTGGGTGCTGTGGTGGGGCAGTACCCCACCCCCTGAGAAGAAGGCTGGAACAGGCCTTTGAGGCTGCGCAGGCCAGCAGCCAATCAATAGAGGCCTGTTAGGAGCCGGGCAGAGCAGAGGCAGCCAATCAGGGCTGGGTTAGGCCCTATATAAAGGCTGCCTAGCAGGAGGAAAGGCAGCTTCTCCCTGACTGCCAAAGGAGGTGGACTGGCTCCTGGGCTGAAAGGTAGCACCTTGGACAGAGCAGTGCTGGGGAAGGTGCTCCAGCCAAGGAAAACCCCAGGCTGCAGGCCTTGCTACAAAAGGCCGTTTGGGTGCATAGGGCCAAAGGGGAAGTGGCCCAAGAACAAAAGTCTCACAAGGGGAAAGGAGGAGGGCAAGGAGGCTGCTGCTAGAGGGTCCCTGGGTCGGGCCCCAGGGTAGTGGGTGGGCCTTGGTCCCCCCCCTTGTACTACACCTGGCTGAAGAGGAGTGTGGCCTGATACAGGCTGTGGCTGGCCCCTGTGACAAAGGGGCTAGACTTTGAGGCTGCAGCTGGACACTAGACCATGTGCAGACGGAGGACTGCTGATAACACCAGACCCCTGGAAGGGGGTGAGACCAGAGCAGTGGGCACTGCTGGAGGGCAGTGTCCTGAAGAGGATGCCACTGAGTGGGGAGCAATGTGGGCCCAGACACCAACAGGAGAACAGATGATGGATGGGATGCCACCGGCAGAGGATGACCTGCAGAGGACAGAGCTAATTCCCAGACATGCTAGCTGGAGGCGCTGCGGTGGTGAGTCCCAACCCCATCATAGGTGCCTAGGGGATTATGGGACATGAAAGAGACAAAGGGCAGTACTGCAGTCAGCTCTCTCAGAAACATTTAGGGGAGTCCTAGGTGCCCTGACCACCTTATCAGTGACATCTGTGTTCAGGAGTTACCATAAAAATATATATTTAGCCAGTTTTTAAAATCCCTGTCTACCTGACAATCCAGAATGGCTCCAGAAGGAGCCATTACATCCTATCATATCAAGTCATCCCAAAAAGAGCCTCCACGCAGCTGATGAGTCTATCAGTTACATTTACAGTCTTTTCATTTCCCAGATCAAAGTAGTGCAGGCCAGGGCAAAATGAATAGTGACCAAAAATGTGCAGGCTTTACTCAGTGGGACTGTAAAGAATCATATGGAGATGGAGAACGAACTTCATCGAATTGCAATGAAAGATTAATTGTGTGACGTGTGGGTAATTGGTTAATGGGACTGGGTCAGCGCCTGATGTCTGATGGTTTGAAAAGAGGATGAGAATGCAGTTTCAGCTGTTTGAAAAAGGCTTTACAGGCCAAAATGTTCTTAGCTCTGTAACATCCACTGCCTGAGAAATGAAATAAATCTAAATGTAAATTACAGACTTGCCTGATAGGTAGAAGTCTATTTTTGCTTTGACACGAACGTTCATAGTATCAGTGCTTGAAGTACAGAGACTGACAGAGGCCCGAACAGGCACCCAGCATAAAAAAAATATGATCTAAACAAATAAACTTGGATTAACATTGGTGCATTAACCTACAAGTAATTAAAAAGAAAAGGCAGTGGGTAGTCTTGTTAGCCACTGCTCAGGGTATAATGGGAAGCCATAGTATTAGATTGTAAAAATGCAGCCTTGTCTATGCTGCAAGGACATAAAAGAGCAAGTAGTACTTTTCACAAGAGTAGATGATTGTCTTTGGCCAACATTTCCTCACCCTCTTCCCCCCCTTTACTGTAAGCTGTCTGCCTGACTGCTGCCCTCCACTGCAAAACTGGCTGCATTTCAGCAGTGCTATATGCATATACTTTTCAAGTACTTTGGGATCGAAGATGCTCCGTAAATGTAAGACGTTATTAAGACAACATTATACAGGAAGTTATGTTGCATGTACACTGGCCCACTTTCAAAAATTACTCATTCGGCTGACTTATTTAAAATAAAAAACACTAAGATCGTTGACATATCTGCAGGACTTCCCCCAATTCTAGATGAGCCATTCCAAATTTATTTAGCAACTAGGGTTGAATCCTACAAGTTGTTCAGTGCCTTCTGAGAGGGCAATGTTGGGTGAGGGCACTGCATCTCTCAGCAGACATACACCTTGCAAGATTGGACTTTTAAGGATAAATTCTGCTCTGGTGCTCACTAGCGCAACACCACTGGTTTCAAGAATGCCTTCACATACACTACAAATTTGTACTGTAAGCAGACCGAAGTAACCAATTAAAATACACTTGGTTCAGTCCATTCACACAAGATGCATTGAATGGGTTTGGAAGTAGTGTTGTTGCCAACTCTGAACAAGCATTGGAGGTTTAAAACTTCAGTTCCTGGAGTCATGTAAACAAATGAGAATCTCTGCTTCCATTTAAAAAAAAATTAAAAACCTCTCAGTTGAGGAGAAAAGCTTAAAGATGTGACCCACGTTCCTCCCCCCCCCGCCCCCAGAGGCTTAAACACCAGAGGGGAAATTAAAAAGGACCCAACATGATTTTTTTTTTTAAATCTCCTAATTTTGTGGGACTGACTCATGATTTTTGAGCAGTGGGGGTTGGCAGTACTGCTTGCTACAGTACCACTTCTACACAAGTGCTTATATAAGTAAGTCCAGTTGCAATACACTCTGGATGCCTATCCAACATTCATAGATTCCAAGGCCAGAAGGGACCATTGTGATTATCTAATTTCACTTTCTTCCTATAACACAGACCATTGAATTCCCCCAAAATAGCTGAGCATAACTTTTAGTAAAACATCCCATCTTGATTTAAAAATTGTCAGTGATGGAGACTCCATCAGGACCCTTGGTAAATTGTTCCAAAAGTTAATTAGTCTCATTATTAAAAATTTACGCCTTATTTCCAGATGGAACTTGCCTGGCTTCAATTTCCAGCCATTGGATCATATTATGCCTTTATCTGTTAGATTGAAGAGCTCATTATGAAATAGTTGTTCCCTATGAATATACTTATACACTGTAATCAAGTTGCCCCTTAGCCTTGTCTTTGTTAAGCTAATTAGATTGGGCTCCTGGAATCTATCACTATACAGCATGCTCTCTAATTCTTTAATCATTCTCGTGGCTCCTCTCTGAACCCTCTCGAGTTTATCAACATCCTTCTTGAATTGTGGATACTAGAACTGGATACAGTATTCCAGAAGTGGTTGCTGAAACATCATTGCAGTGGCTGTACTGAAGTGGCTTTTTTGGGAACTGAAATGGCAGTATCAGGAGGCTGTCAAGAGCACAACTGCCTCATCTGGCAAACCTCATACGGTTCACTGGCTGAGGCCCTGCTTCGCTCTCTCCCTGAACCACACTTCCCCCTTCATTCTTCCTTCTGAAAACCTCCTCCCCACCAGGCTTTGAACATCTTCAGCAGTGAACTACAGATGTTTTTTCTGGCTTCCTGAAGTTCAAAACTTCACCTTCCAAAATGGATATCTATTGGCCTCTGCAGCCACATCCTTACATAAAAAGAACTGTTCAGAATATGCATTGTGGGCTAGCTCTTGGAGGACTTTGTGTCCACACTGCCACCAGATTTTTAAAAGTGAACCAATTAACCAACTGATCTTGAATCAGTTCTTAAACCTGCTGGGAGATATCTATTCTTGTTGATTCCAGGCCTATTTGGAGACATTGGAAGCAAGGGTGTCATGTATAGATGCAAGGCATTTTACAAATGGGCCAAAAATCTTAACTGGTTCTATGTAGTCTAGTGTAGACTACACCTCACGTCAAGACTTTCAGAAACGGGGGCCTAAAGTTAAACTCTCAAACCTTAATTTAGACTTGAAAATAAATCACCTGATATTCCAAAGTGCTGAATACTCGGAAGCTCTCAGTGACTCCTAATGTTGTGCTCCTAATTTTAAAAACCATAGCCTGATTCTCTAAATCCTCACTTCCTAAGGATTAGAGAGACAACTAGATATAGACTGGAGAGCTCATGTTTCATTTTTAGTTTTTTCAAAACCCTGTCAGTTGTTGCAAAACCAAAATCAGGGGTTGTTCCAAAGCCAGGTTTTATTTTATCCACGCCACCACAATTTGGGAAGTTCAAAAACAAAACAAAATTCTGGGTTTTCGAGAAAACAAATGGGACAAAAATGCCGTATTCTAGAGGCTCAGTTCTGCCTCTGATTTTAGTGGTGCCCCTCTGACAGTGTGCGCTGGAGGCAGAACTCTGCTCCAGGGGTTCAATACACACCTTTCTGAGAGGAGATGCAAATTAAGTCAGACTGAGGCCCAGATACTGCAACTGTGTACCTACAGAGAGGTTACTTATGATTACATGGACAGCTCTCTGCCCCGGTGAAGTCAGTTGGGGTCCACAGAAGTTCAAAGATCCCCCACATGGATCTAATTGGAGGATCAGAACCTAAATTATGTTGCATGTTCAATTTCAAATTAATATTCCAGTGAAATCTTTGGGAGTATTGTCATTAAAGGGGAATTAATCTCCCACCTTCCCTGAAAAGGACAAATTTGGGACAAGCAAATCAGATTATTCATCTTTACCGAAGAGGAAACATCAGCCAATAGCAGCTGCAAGAATATCCTGGAATAAAACTTTATCTATATCTATATAAATATAAATTAAAAAAAACAGGTCACTGCAGTCAAACCTGATGGAATTTTCCTAAATACCGGAAGAGTTTGAAGGGCCTGGTTTAGTAGCAATGAGTGGTCCACTGACGGTTGTGCAAAGAGGATGAGAAAACAAAGATTAGTGACTACTGTAGGGAAACAAAGTAACCATTAGGACTGTGAGCAAGTCTGTGATTTCATCCTCCAAAAGAACCCAGCAAACAAAAACAAGCATTGTACACTGTTCAATAAAGCACATTGACTGCCGATTTGAATTTGGCAGGAAAGTCGGGCTGCAAATGACCTAATTTATCTCAATTCATATCAGATTAGCAAATTTGGAAGATGTTATATGAAAATAGGTAACAAGGGAGTCACAAAGACAAGGATTTTAAGGTCTTTAAGCAATAATGACTTTTTATACGACCAATTTCTGATTGATTGTCCCTCCAGTAACTGCAGGGAGACCACAAGGGGCAGGGTGGGACTTTTTTTTAGAAAAGCTTTTCCAGTGAAACGCTTGGTTTGAAAAGAGAACTAAGAAATACAAATATGAATAAATGTGTTTCTAAAGCAAAATCACATGCGAAAGGAAAATCATACCCAAAGTGCTCAGGAGCGATGAAAACACGAGAACTAACTGCACATGTTTATAGCAGAACATAGCAGTCAATCAATTATTAGACCTAAATAAAATATATGAAATAGGCTATTGTTAAGTATAAGATTATAATTACATGAATGGACTCTGCTGACATCATTGGCAAGAGCAAATGTCTCGTGACAACAAGAATGATGAAGTGCATGGAAATAATCCCATAAGAAAAGAGAGTGGGGGAGAAAAAAACAGGCTTATTTATATCCTCTCTTACATAAACAAGAGGGGAGATGATAAACAATAAATGGTCTACAGAAGCTCAATCAGTAACTTTTCTTCTCCTTGTCTCAATACAAGATCAAGATGATATCCAAAGTAACCAAAAGGCTGCAATTTTAAATATTAAAAAAAAAAACAAAAAACAATTTTTTCACTCAGTGCACAACCAGTGTTTGGGACTCATTGCCACAGATGTTGTTGAGACCAAGAAATCAGCACAATTAAAAGAGAATCGGATACTTATATGGATAACAAGAATATCCCAGCATTGTAATGTCAAATACTTTAAAAAAAAAAAGCCTCAGTGATTAAGCCAGCCCTTAACTATTGAGTGTTAAAAGAAAAAGCCCCTTTGGGTGACAGAGTATCCCACATTTACTACTGCAAGGTTTCTTGCACTTCTGTCTGAAGCAGCTGACCACTATCTAAGATAGAATATTGGAATGGGTGGACCATAAGCCTGATACAGTATGACAATTCCTATGTGCCTATATAGTTTACGGGGATTTTATCACTGAAAGATCTGTGTAAATATATTTAAATAACAGCAAACAAAAACCTTTCAATAGAAGGGATTGCTTTTTTTAAAAAAATAATAAACCAAGATTGCAAACTTCAAATCTAAAGATTGGCTGTTGGGGGAGACGATGGCATGCAAAGTTTATGGTTTGACCTCTTATAAAGTCAGCCTAATTGAAAAAATATTAGGTCTGGCTTTGGCTTTTCAATCTCTTACAATTTGAGGATGTTCAGATCTGGAATTTTGGTTTGGCTACATCTCTATTTCTTATATTTTTTTTCTCTTTCCTTCTTCCTCCTTCTTTGTTCTCCTCTCTCATGGTGCTGTCCTCCTACCCCCTTGCATTATGCCTGTTTCTCAGGGGAGATAGACAAAATTTTATTTTTAAAATTTAACAAAAGAATTTTGTTAAGTATTTGGTTTAAGAAAAAAGTCGGTTACTTTTGAATATAATAATTATTTCACTGCACTCCTACAATGCTTACCCCATTCTCTCATTTCTGTACCCTTTCAGAGTCTGTTTCTGTCCCACACAGTCACAATGAGTAATCTATATTCACAAGGAGTCCCATTGTCATCAATGGGAATACTTGTGTAAATCCCACTCAACATGACTAAAAGTGGCAGAACAGTCTGACAGTTAAACAAATCCTGCACACCAGTCCATTAAAATATAAAAGTGGCTGATATAAAGCAGTGAGAGTTATTGTATATGGTGGTTTCCACAGTAAAAGCTTACTTTTACCACAAGTTCTTATCCAGATATTTTCCTGTTATTGCTCTCTGATTATATGCAAAAAATTTTTAATGGCAACCACTTCACTTCAATGCTACTAATAGGGTGAAAAAAGTTTCAATGAACTTTTACTATCTTATTATGGAAATGGGGATTTATAAAATATGGCCCATGCATTTCTTTGTAGCATATGGAAGTGAAAAAAAACTAATGTGGTTGTGTGTGTTATTTTGTAATTTAATAAGATCTCATTTTAGGGCAATAAGGATATATCAAAAGGATTCTTCAGTGAGAAATGAGACAGTCCTTTTAAGGCAGAAGGTTAAACCAATTTTGCAGTAGTTTTTTATTTTGCACCCACTGAAACACTGCAAGTGGCTTTGGACTGTCAGTCATTGATTATCTTTGGATTTACTGCCTGTTTTGCACTTGGGCACGTCTCTCATTTTTCTATCTGAGCTTGTTTGTAACACAGCTCAAGTTGAACCTTGTCCTTTTCTGAACAGTCAATCTCTAAATAGTAACCTACTCTCTCTTGTTTTTACCATTCATTGCCATTTGATAATAGTGAGGTAGCCTATGTGAACTGAGTTAGCAATTTTGGTCCAATTCCTAGCACAGCACAAAAAAACAGCATCACAACTGGCACCAATTGCTTCCCTTATTTATAGGCTCAGCAGCATGCTAAGCCATATCTATCCATCTTGGACTTTTATGTGGCACCTGCCCCACAAAAATCACTTTAAAAAGTGCACCTGCTTTTCTCAGTAGTGTGGTGACACTGCATTATACAGTAGAAGCCCAATTTTAAAACACTGATCTTATGACTGACCCGTTATATGAACCATTTTTTCTGCTGCCGAACGTGGCCTCAATTCCTCAGCCAACATTCAAGCGGGTGTAGAGGTCTGTAGTAGTTTTGGGCCACGGTTCGGCCCTCAGCGGGGCTGTGGGGTAGCCCACCGCCTCGCTACGGTCTGAAAAGAGCCCCGAGCCCCAATCAGGCTGGGGCAGTAATCACACAGTTAGGCCAATACCCAGGCCCTTAAGCAGGGGCTGGGTTGGAGTTGGTAACAGCCCAGGCCCTAGGCCAGGGCGGGGCAACAAACCAATAGTCAAGCAAATACCCAGGGCTTTAAGCAGGAGCTGGGTCAGTTTGTGGCAGCCCAGGCCCTAGGTCAGGGCGGGGCAATAATCAAATAGTCAAGCAGAGGCCCAGGCCCTTAAGCAGGGGGGACTTTTTTCCGGCGATCTGGCTGGTTGATCTCGTAGGTGACCGGCCCGATCTTCCGGATCACCTCATATGGCCCCTGCCACCGAGCCAGTAGTTTGGATTCACTGGAGGGTAAGAGAAGTAGAACCCGGTCGCCAGGTTGGAACTCGCGGACTCGGGCGTCTCGGTTATATGTTTGGGCCTGAGCTTCCTGCGCGGCCTTCAGATTCTCTTGATCGAGAGTTCCAGCTTGTGCTAGGCGTCCCTGCAACTGGAGGACATACTGGAGCAGGCCCTGAGTGGGTGACGGGGCTTGTTCCCAGGTCTCTTTCATGAGGTCCAGCAGTCCCCTTGGACGACGGCCATACAACAGCTCGAAGGGAGAGAATTTGGTGGAGGCTTGGGGTACTTTGCGGACAGCCAAGAGTAACGGTGGGATCAACTGGTCCCATCGGCGCAGGTCCTCAGGGGAGAACTTGCGCAACATGTCTTTCAGGGTGCGGTTGAACCGCTCGACCAGGCCGTCGGTTTGCGGGTGCTATACAGAGGTGCGCAGCTGCTTAATCCCAAGGAGTCTGCAGACCTGCCGCAGTAACTGAGAGGTAAAATTGGTACCCTGGTCGGTGAGGATCTCCCGGGGCAAGCCCACACGGGCAAAGACCTTGACGAGTTCGTCGGCAATGGCCCTTGCGGTGATGCTCCGGAGCGGGACGGCTTCGGGGAAGCGGGTCGCATAGTCCACTATGACCAGGATGTAAAGAAACCCAGCCCGGATCCTCAGGAGCGGTCCCACCAAGTCCATGGCCACCCGCTCAAACGCGGTCTCCATAGTGGGCATGGGGACCAGTGGGGCCGGGGCCGTCCGTTGGGGAGCAGCGAGCTGGCACTCCGGACAGGAGCTACAATAATTTTGCACCTCTTGGTGCACCCCCGGCCAGAAAAACTGGGACAGAATCCGGGCAAGGATCTTTTCTTGACCCAGGTGCCTGGCCGCGGGGACGTCGTGGGCGAGCTTCATCACCGCTCGTCGGTGACAGCGAGGCACCATCAGTTGTCGCTGGATCTCGCCAGTACGGACATCTCGGTCCACCCGATAGAGGCGGTCGCGTCATAGCTCGAACCGGGGCCATACCTTGGCCCGGGCGGGATCAATCAGAGCATCGTCTACGGCCGCCAACTGTTCATACGCCCGCCCCAGGGTGGGATCCTCCCTCTGCTCTCGGCAGAAGTCCGTACCGATCTGAGGGTCATCAGTCGATGGTAGTGGGGGGGGTCTTTAGGCATGCCCCCCTGGCTCCGATGTGCCGCTTCTTCGGCCTCCTCGGCGGGGTCCTCGCGGCAGTCCCCCTCCAAGGCTGGGGTGATATTGGGGTTCTCCTGCGCATAGGAGCCCAAGACGCACGGGAACTCTGGCCAGTCTCGGCCCAAGATCATGGGGTAGGTGAGTCGCGGGGCCAGGCCAACCACCATGGTTCGCGTGACTCCATCGACGGTCAGTGGGACTCGGGACTGGCGTACAGTCGAACATCACCATGGATGCACTGCAATAGGATGTTTCCCAGCTGGGGGTCTTCAGGGAAGCCCAGGTTTTGGCAGACTAGGGTTTGTCCACAGCCAGGGCCAGCTTTAGGCCAATTCCACCAATTCCCCTGAATCGGGCCCCGCACTTAAGTGGGCCCCGCGCCCAGTGGCAGGGCCACCCAGAGTGGGGGGCAAGTGGCAGAGAATCCCTTCCCTGGCTAGAGGCACCTTTTTAATTTTTACTCACCCGGCGGCGCTCCAGGTCTTTGGCAGCAGGTCCTTCACTTGCTCCGGGTCTTTGGCGGCACTTTGGCGGCGGGTCCTTCAGTGCCGCCGAAGACCCGGAGCGAGTGAAGGACCCGCCGCCAAAGACTAGGAGCGCAGCCCGGTGAGTACAAGCCCCACATGTTTTTTTTTAACGTGTTTTTTTTTTTTTTTTAAGTCATCCCTGTTGGGGCCCCGTCGAAACTGTTCGAATCGGGCCCCGCACTTCCTAAAGCCGGCCCTGTCCACAGCCAGAGTCAACCAGGGCCCGCGTCTGGCAGTCTCTGACAATGACGGGCATGGTGACCTTGGCAGCCTGCGGTGGTCGGGCATGGTTCTCTCCAGCGCAAACGTGCCCAAAACTGCAGTCCATCTCAGTGCAGTCACGTTGGAGATGCCTGCGGTTCCCACAGGAGAAACAGGGTCCGATTTTGGGTCGCCCAGGTCGGGCTCAGCCCCTCCCCCCGGTTCCTAGGGGCACTTCGCGGGCCACGGCCAGTCCTGGTCTCGGGCCCCGTGGGGACAGGCTGAGCGGGACCCTCAGGCCGTCTATACCGGGGCTCCTGACTCCATGGGGGATTCAGTGGTTCGACTTGGGGGCTCGCCCGTCTCTCGGGGTTGGGGCGATCGAGCCCTGGAGGGTGGCCCCGCATACCCGGCCTGACCGGGGTTTCTGCTGCCAAGAAGTCTTCCATGAGGGCAATGGCAGCCGCTACAGTGGGAGGCCGGTGGCGGAAGACCCAAGCCCTCCCCCGGGACGGGAGGATGTGGACGAACTGTTCCAGCAGGATTTGCTTGGCGAGCTCCTCGGGGTTCTGTCTGTCGGGTTGTAGCCATCGTCGACACAGGTCTCTCAGCTCCTGGGCTACCAGCCAAGGTCGGGTGCCTGGGGTGTAGGACAGGGCCCGGAACCGCTGCCGGAAGGTTTCGGGGCTGATGTCTAGGGCGTCTAAAATGGCTGCCTTCACCCGGACATAGTCTCATGCATCCTCTGTGGACAACCCCAGGAAGACCGTTTGCGCCATCCCCGTCAGGTATGGTGCCAGGAGGGTAGCCTACTGGTCTGGCGCCCACCCGCCAACGTGTGCGACTCTTTTGAAGGTCACTAGGAAGGCCTCAGGGTCATCCTGTGGTACCATCTTAATCAGCCTTACAGGCAGGGTGACACGGGGAGCCCCATCAGGGTCTCCTGGCTGTAGCCCCGTGGGCTGGGGCAGGGCGGTTGCCAACTGCTGTAAACACTGTTGCTGGAACTCCCGGTTTTGCACCGTCAGGTCCTGTATCAGCTGCTGCTGCTGGGCTCCCAGCTGCTGGATGAGCTGCTGGTGCTGTTGGAGCTGGGCGGCCTGTTGCTGCTGTTGCTGCTGAAGTTGGGCCGCCTGTTCTCGCTCCTGGCTCTCCGTCAGGAGCGTGAAAAGCTTGGTTAAATCCATGTCTCCTGTGGGGGACCGCTCCCCTCCGGACCCCTTCTCACAGGGGTCTAGGGCTCGTGCCCACATTCTGGGCAAGAGGATCCCACTTCTGGTACCACGTGTAGTAGTTTTGGGCCGTGGTTCGGCCCTCAGTGGGGCTGTGGGGTAGCCCACCGCCTCGCTACAATCCGAAAAGAGCCCCGAGCCCCAATCAGGCTGGGGCAGTAATCAAACAGTTAGGCCAATACCCAGGCCCTTAAGCAGGGGCTGGGTCGGAGTTGGTAGCAGCCCAGGCCCTAGGCCAGGGCGGGGCAGCAAACCAATAGTCAAGCAAATACCCAGGCCTTTAAGCAGGGGCTGGGTCAGTTTGTGGCAGCCCAGGCCCTAGGTCAGGGCGGGGCAGCAAGCAAATAGTCAGTCAAAGGCCCAGGCCCTTAAGCAGGGGCTGGGTCGGGGTTTATAGCAGCCCCCAGCCTCTCTAGGCCAGGGAAAAAGGGGGGAGTCTGCCACCCAAGGAATGGGTGGCAGGGGGGACGCAGGCCCTCCCACTCCACTGCGCCCCAGCCTGGGGCCCTAGCAGCAACGGAAACTCGCTGCTGTCAGTGGGGATCCTGGCCGCAACACACTGACATTGGTTCCGGCAGTGCAGCAGCCAGACTGGGGTTGGCTGCCCCCGGGCTACTTCCACACGCCCCCTTGTACGGTACCTGGGCCGTCTTAGTGTCGTCGGTGCTCTCCACCAGCATGGGCTCCTCGGGGTAGGTAGCGAAGGGCAGGCTCGGCTCCTCCTCGGGGTAGCTGGCACGGGGCAGGCTCGGCTCCTCCTCGGGGTACCTGGCACGGGGCAGGCTTGGCCAGTCCTTCTTGGGGTACCTGGCATGGGGCAGGCTTGGCCAGTCCTCCTCGGGGTAGCTGGAAAGGGGCAGGCTTGGCCAGTCCTCCTCGGGGTACCTGGCACAGGGCAGGCTTGGCCAGTCCTCCTCGGGGTACCTGGCGAGAGGTAGGCTCAACCGGCCCGGTGAGTCTGCAGGCCGCTTGCGGCCTGCGGCTGTTTCCCAAGCGGGAGCTCGGCCAGGGACATCTGTTCTCTCCGCCGGCCTGGCCTCCACTGAGCTCTGCAGGCGGGCTTTTATACTTCCGGGTCGGGGCCGTGACCTCGGAGGGGCGGGCGCCGGACCCGGTGGCTCTGCCCACGTTGGTAGTAGGGGAGGTTCGGCCCTCAGCGGGGCTGGGGGTAGCCCACCGCCTCGCTACAAGGTCTGAAAAGACTGAGAGCTCTGGCACCTAAACAAAGACAAATCAGGCACTCATTTGTTACCATTCATTAGGTACATTATCACTGAATGATTAATACATTAATTTATGAACTGTACCTTCTGTAATTGTGAGATGTTTTATTTTACAAACTCCTCAATCCCCAGTTAGTTCATAACATAGGGATTCTATTGTATGCAGTCAAAGGGCCATCCAGCTACTTCTTCAGATGTTGTATGTTGTACTTCGTGCAACATAAAAAAGGCATAACCCAGGTCGTCTCTCCTATTCAGGGATAGAAATGAGATTAATTCAGTTCTAATTTAATCGCCTCTGTTAGCCAAGCTCATTGAGTCCTGCTATGCACAAAACCCCTGTGTGGTATACAGCTGAAAATGGATGGCTTTTGAGCCTTTCTGAAACAAAGACGTTCTTGGCTTTTCTGAGAAATTTAAGGTGTGTCCCATATTGTATTTCAAAGGTAATTATGCAGCCATATCATCCTGAGTCAAAATGAGACTATCAGGTAGATTGAGCAATTTGTGGCCAGCCACTAGATAAGACTGCTAGCAATATGGGAATCTGGGAACCACAAACATTTACCGCCCCTCCCCCCCCTTCCGTCTCTAAAATCTAGATGATATTATGAAATGTTGCAAAGACCAATTTATGAAGTATTTCAACTGAGTCCTAATTTAGTAATCCTATAGCTCGGTCTGATAGTATGTTGCATTAGAAATACTGAATTGTATTAAACATCTGGGTCATCATGCAAAAGATCAGAGTATTAGTATTCATACTAATTGCACTGATGAAAATGCAAAAATAAAAAGGAAGGGTCTAGAAGAATGGAGACGCTATCGTTTTCCTATGTTGTCATATTGGGATCATCCTGGGCAAATCTTGAGGTCCTTACTTCAGGCTTGATTCTGCCACTGTTATACTGAGTAGGGTACCTCTTAAGATGCATAAAGTGGCAGAACTGAGCGCTTTGTTTTTACTCAGTAACAATAGGCATTTTTCCCCAAAAGGATTGTGGGATATAGGTCAATATGCTGTAAGGCAGGCATTCTCAACCTTTTTCTTTGAGGCCCCCTTCAACGTTCAATAAAAATTCCACGGCCCACCTGTGCCACAACTGTTTTTTCTGCATATAAAAGCCAGAGCTGGCATTAAGGGGTAGCAAACAGGACAATTGTCTGGAGTCTCATGCCACAGGGGCTCCTGCAAAGCTAAGTTCAGCTTCAGCCTCAGGTGGTAGGGCTCAGGGCCCTGGATGTCAGCCCCATGTAGTGGGGCTTTGGCTTTGTGCCCTGGGCTCCAGCAAATCTAACAGTGGCCCTGCTTGGCGGTCCCCTGAAGCCTGCCCGCAGACCCCCAGGGGGCCCCGAACCCCTTGTTGAGAACCACTGCTGTAAGGCATGGCAATCTATGTAAATATTAATTTGTCATGTGACATGGCACTTGTAAATCTGGTACTTATGGCAATTTACAGATTGTATATGAATCTGTATTTTTTTTTCAAGTTTTCTTCTAATCTAAAACTAAGTGAGAATATTTCATTCAGGATCCTCATGTGAGCCATACTATATAGACAATGGCCTATTACAGATAATACACTGATATATGGGAATTGCATTTAGAACTCAGGTATCTTTTAAAACTTTCAAATGCAGAGCTTGGTCACATAAATATTAATGAAAACCCGATTGTATGACTGTTTGCAGTTGCATAGTGCACTTCATTGATAACAGACATGCTAGTTCACACACTGGGTTATGCAGGACAAAAAGGATTTCCCATTGCAAGTCTAAAGTTTTTAAATTTGTTACTATGAATAGAGGTTTGTTTTTTAATGCTGTTTGCTCAGAGAAAAGTCTAAGAAGGAGAGGAAAACTGACAGAGATGGTTGATGCACATAAAGATGAGATGGAGACATTTCCCTTTCCAAATAATTACCCCCAGTCACAAATCTAGTCCTTAAATTAAAGAAATACACCTAAAAGAACAGTCCTCAGTTTCTCCTCACTATAATGGATGCCTCGGTTGTTAATTCCCTAGCCCCTGAATGGGCAGCTGCCTAATAGTTTTGCTAAGCAGGGAATTAATCCTTTTCTTCCTATATGGTGAAATTCCACTGTGCGGAGGATCAGCACAAGGCGTAGAGACCACTGGCATCCTCTACAGGGGGGAATTTCACCCACATCAGAATCTTCTGCTCTTTGAAATACCAGTCCCACAGTATACTTAGGGGGGGAGCATGGATCAACATTCATGTCACACTCCCCGTTGATACCAGCCCAAGCCAAGGAAGCTAATGAGCCAACCAGTGGAACAAATTCGGTGATGAATCCTGGTCTCATGCGGCCTCATGCACATTGTGCATATGCTATGCCACCTTTCATTTCAGCTGGATGTGCCACATTTTGTAGGTGTGTTCAGCGGATGGATATTGGAAGTAGATGTGCAAAAGACAGCACAACCCTCCTACCGACAGAGGTGGGTCAAGAACCCACCGGCGCCAGAAGAAGTCGGCGCCTATGTATGGGAGGTTAGGAGAAGTGGTATGTATCTACATGTAACCATGTATATTCTCTTTTGCAATCTCCTCTTTCTCCATTCTATTTCTGATTGAGATAGAATTTGGATCCATATTAGTGGCCCACAGCTCTGAGCAGGTGAGATCAAACTTTAGTAAGAAAAGAAATATAACCATAGAACTGCAAAAGCAAGGCTGTGCTGGCAGCCTGTGATGATGTAATTAAATCATATTTGTTCCCAAATGTTTATATAATACAGGTTGTTGAGGAGAGACCAAGACTTTATCAGCTTGCCAACACTGAAAACACATCCACTATAGGATACATGAATCCAGCTTCCAAAACAATACTTTTTCAAAAAACAACAGAGCTGTATTTATCATCTTCATGTCAAAGATCCGTGACTTTGCTCCCAGTACATCTTGTGATGTACTTCAATACAATCTGTGCTTGGTGAGCCCAAACAAGAGACAGGAGAAGTGATCCCAAAGCAACACTTGAGTCTCAGCTCCTGTTTACAATAGAAAAAGTACCTTTTTCTGAGGACAGGTGTCAGCAATGATTGTAGCTGATCCACTGATGACCATGGGTTAACTGCATGCATGAACAAGGACAAATGCTGTTCAGCACCCTGTCAGTAATTGTAGTTTGTCCTTGTCTACATGTGCATCAAAACCATTCCAGCTGCAATCACTTTGAATACCCATTGTCAGTAATATGTATTTTTTTCTCCTGTAGCCAGCACCTGAGGCTCACCTGTCCCCAGGCCATTTTAATATATTAATAGCTATTTGATGACATACATTTTTTTAAAACTGAAAACATACATTCCGCCCCACCCCACCACAGACAGCTGTTAAAAAAAAATTCACATGGATAGTTACACACATTCATACCATAACATCAGTCTTTATAATCCTGGTCTCTTCCAAAGAAGGTTGACATTCAATTTTAGACTAGGGGTACATTTTTCAAAAACTCTTAACTGAATTAGAAACCAAAGTCCCATATTCAAAAGTGATTTGGGCATTTAGGTGTACAAGTCTCAGAGAAAGTCAATGGGAATTAGGCTTCTAAATTACATTTGAAAATGGGACTTAGAAGTCCAAGTTGGATGCTTTTAAAAATATAAGCTATAGTCTGTGGGAGCTCACAGAAAAGTTTGGAGAGAAGAGGAAATACCAACTCAATAACAAACTCAGGAGAATTCTGCATGCTTGCCAAAATCTGTTACAAACCTATGTAATCAGATAGGTGACACAAATTTGGACAGCAAGAGCAAAGTAGTAGCCAAGGAGTTTACGACTGTGTGTAGTTATTTGATGGTCTAAGGCAGGGATCGGCAACCTTTGGCATGCGGCCCATCAGGGAAATCTGCTGGCTGGCTGGAACGGTTTGTTTACCTGCAGCGTCCGCAGGTTTGGCCGATCGCAGCGCTCACTGGCCGCGGTTCGCCGTTCCAGGCCAATGGGGGCTGCAGGAAGCGGCGGCCAGCACATCCCCGGCACGCGCCGCTTCCTGCAGCCCCCATTGGCCTGGAACGGCGAACTGCGCCCAGTGGGAGCCGCGATCGGTCGAACCTGTGGACGCTGCAGGTAAACAAACCATCCCGGCTGGCCAGCGGATTTCCCTGACGGGCCACGTGCCAAAGGTTGCCGATCCCTGGTCTAAAGCTTTCTCCTCAGTTCTTGTTTTCATAATTCCTGAATGTATGCAGAAACAGAGAGAGTAAGTGTCAGAAAGCGATCACCGTTCTGAAAGTAGGTTTTTAAAAGATAAGATAGTAAGGAATAGTAAAAACAAGATTCACTATTGTTTATTGAACAGTGAAACACTTCATACATTAATCTTCAAGCAAACATTATGTGTAAGCAAAGGCGCTCTTCTAGTTCAAATACAATGTCTGTTCCCCAATTAATTAATTGTGGGTCTCTGCAGTTAGAATTTTAAAATATATTTTCTATTTTTCCCAAATGTTGGCCTAACATATGTTTTGTAATTCAAATAGAAAAATGTTGTAGTCAATGAGCCTCCTCTCTTGTGATCCTAATAATGAGGTCCCTTGGCCCGCGCCGCTTCCCGCAGCCCCCATTGGCCTGGAACAGTGGGAGCTGCGTTCGGCCGAACCTGCGGACGCTGCAGGTAAATAAACCGTCCCAGCCCGCCAGCAGATTTCTCTGATGGGCCGCGTGCTGATCCCTGGTCTAAGGGTATGAATGGCAGGTTGAAAAGCGAATCTCTGTGCTCAACAGGAAAATGTATTTGTGCTCATCTGAAAATTTACTTTCTTCAAGTAATAAAGTCTTCAAATCCACTACAATTGGTATTTCAGCCTGCTTGCAGTTTGAGGGCAGAACCAGACCTTCCAGTCACTGACAGCAGGGGAGTGCCTACCACCTCCTGAAGTTCCCTCTAGTTGAGAACTTCCACAGCCAGGATAATTCAAATCTACCTTCCTAAATCACAGAATGTGGATATTTTTAGGAAAGAAACCAACTATTTCTCCTACTGGACAGCATGGTGGGGGTCTATGGGTATGCATACCTAGAGGAATCAGCACATGTCTGTGGCCTGGCCTTTTTGCATTGAAGTGCCCTGCACTTTAGCGCAGGTGAGAAGGGGAACCAAGCCCTGAGGATTATCTAGTTTGCTGCACTCCATGGAGGTGGGAGGAGAAACAATTGCTGAGGATTATCCGCCTTGCTACAGTCTGTGAAGCTGAGCAAGGGAAGAGAGAGAGTTGATTTTATTATTTATTTCCCTTTGGGGAGTTCGTAGGAAGAAGCAAAACTGGGCTCAGAACTTGTTCTGAAAACATTTAAACTGGCTAGTGATCTCCCTGTCCTCAAAGAGGCACACACTCCTGATGCTTACAAACTGCTGTAATCCATTGCATTTCTTGCGTCTTTTCCCATATATCTGGCACTGTCCTGGCGTGTGCTGGCTTTCACAGTGTGTGCAACTTCAGGAGCTGGTCTTGTTTGACTCCGACTTTGAGCTCTGTGGACCTGTCTCAGGTCTCTTTTCTGGTGGTATTTCGGATTCTCAAGCATATCTAAAGTGTTAGTGTCCACCCTCCGAAAGTTTTATTCTGCCCTGGGTGGTGGGTATCATAGGCTGGGGGAGGTTGTGCCTCCCCAAACAGCCTGGCCTGGTCCCACCTGTGCTCTGCCCCCAGGTCCCCTCCTGCAGTTCCCGGTGCTCTGAGTCTGCCCTGACCCAGGCTGGCTGGGGCTGGAGCTGGCCGGCCTGTGTGGTGACTGGGGCAGCGGGCGCTGTGGCCACGCTGCCCGCCCAGCACTCTGGGGCTGGGGGTGCCGCCACCTGGTGCTCTGGGGCTGGCCACCCAGCGCTGGGGGCGCTGCATCAGCGCTTCCCAGCTGCCTGGCGCTGGGGGCAGAGGCCATGGTGGGGGTGCTCTGGATTCCTGTGGGAAAGGGGAGGGTCCTCAGGCACAAGGGGAGGGGCTGGGGGCTAGCCTCCACCAGTGGCTGGGATACTGGCCACCCATGCATTCTGGACAAGTTGACTCCTACTACTTGACAAATTCTAATTGCCTTGTTAAAGATTAGTTCTGGGTCTGCAGTAGTCTGTCTTTTTTTTTGTTTTGTTTTGTTTTTCTTTCAGATTCCAATCACAATCTGGTCTCTTATCAAGGACTTAACACCCAAAATTGCAAGATTGTTTCAGCCTTAGATCAGTTTCACTTTCTTTTTGTGCCTGTATGTTCAAAACATCACTCTCATATTTCAGTTTTACAAATTTTTGTAATACAGTTTCATAGTTAGCCTCTGTCTGAATTATCTGAAAACTGTTAAACATCCCAGTGTATCAGAACCTGCTATTGTTAGAAATAAGGCTACCTCTGATTTTCTTCCTTTTCACTGTCGCCCATTGATTGCAGATACAGAGGAAGCACTGTTTTAAATCTATTCCAGTTGTTTCCCATATTTCCAGAGAGTTTAATCTCTACTGGAACTTTTACCTGCTCCATTCTTCCACTCAGGTAATTTTCCTCCATTTCTATTTACACCTGGTACCATGTGGTGTTCAGTAATCGCTTTGGGCCTGAGGTACTTGAAAGAGATCTGTTTATTCAGTGATGCAGTTCTAACTGCCTCTGCATCCAGAACATGGGGTTCTTCAGCACCCTCCCTCCCACTTCCAGTCTGGGAAGCTAAGTCATTTAAAGGTACAGTTTCCAATACCACATGCATCATTGGCCTCTTTGGATTTATACTGCCGTAAGTAAGAGCAGAATCAAGCTGTACATGTGCAGAGCCAAATTATCCTCTCAGCTGTAGCAGTGTAACCCCATTGCTGTCCCTGGTGTTGCACTGCCATAATAAAGAAGAATTTTGTCTACAATGCATTAAAAATCTGCTAAAAATTGCTCTCTTCCCCAACACACTTAAATGCTGTTAGGGAAACACAGAAGGACTTTGTTTACTGTCTGAAGATGGAACTCAAGAAACTCAAGGAAAGCCCTTCAGTGGAGTAAATGATTAAACATAAAAGCCTAGCAGTTTTGTAAAGATTTCAAAGTATGCTTCTGAAATAAATGTCAATAAAAAAAGTCACCTATCCACTAGAATTATAAAAGTAGAGGGGAGGATTTCAGAACTGGAAGATAAAAACCAAGTAACTTATGTGAAAACAAAGGATAACACTTTAAAATAAATATGTGAAAATTAATTCCACTGTCTTGGAAAGAAGAAAGATATTTTAATTATCTGGAGGCAACAAAAGAGTGTTAAGAAAGACCAACAAACATACATGCTAGAAGAATATTTTTTTTTCATTCTCTTTCTAATGCAGTGACTTCCCTTTTTTTAAAGCTGTCTTAGTATTGTTTGTTTAATACTGTAGGTGTGCTGGGTATTACATAGACAAATGCAAGATGACAAGATCCCTGCCCCAAAGAGCTTTCAGCTCTTTAGTTGCAGTATATTTCTGTATTGTTAAAAACTAAGCAAGCCCAGGAGACTATGTAATAATTTAATTTATGTAATTCGTGAGTGAGAGAAGTAATATGTTTCTTCTGTTAAACCCAAAAGAGCTGTCAACTGTTAGGATCCTGAGACACGTACTTGCTTTGATGGTGCCACAAATAAAGAAATGAAAACCAGGGACAAAATCTAAATAACTAGCAGAAGTACAACAACTAAAATAAACACTGCCTACAGGACTCAACACTTTCCACGGTTACTTCAGATATGTTGATGCTTATAATTAAACTTAACTCTATATGGGCTTAGACATCTTCTTGCAGATTTTTGCAGAAGCTATATCTAAGTGAAGTTATATTTGGGGACTATATTACTTTTACCTGAGCTAAGGCTGAAACCAGCCCCATATTTGCATCTGTGGATGGCTTACAAAGGCTCTGTCAGATGTCAGCATTCTCAGAAATGCAACATTGTATATACAAATACACCTCTACCCCAATATAACATGACCCGATATAATGCGGTAAAGCAGCGCTCAAGGGGGGCAGGGCTGCGCGCTCCGGCGGATCAAAGCAAGTTCAATATAACGCGGTTTCACCAATAACGCGGTAAGATTTTTTTTGGCTCCTGTGGACAGCGTTATATCGGGATAGAGGTGTAGTTGAACTTCTGTGCCTGGAAAGGACAGAAAACCTATGGATCCTGGGGGTAAGAGGTGTAGAAGGTGGAAGTGCTTCCCACCTTCCCCCAGACTTTGTAGCAACTCTTCCAGGAGGCTGAGAAGCTGATTGTGGGAAGGGTGTAAAGCAGACACCCAACCCCACAAGGAATGCACAGGACAGTTATTGCCGAAAGTGTTTGGTTGTAATTTTTTTTTAGCACAGAGCTCCTCCAGTGTCCTAGAACTGCAACTCTTGCAAGAGTTCTGGAGCCAGCCACAGTCAGACTGGAAGGGAGCACATTGTGACAGGGTCTGGTCATGCAGGGGTTGGCAACCTCTGGCACACGGCTCGCCAGGGTAAGCCCCCTGGCGGGCCGGACCAGTTTGTTTACCTGCCGCCTCCGCAGGTTCGGCCAATCGCAGCTCCCACTGGCCGCGGTTTGCTGCTCCAGGTCAATGGGGGCGGCGGGAAGCAGTGGCCAGCACATCCCTTGGCCCGTGCCGCTTCCCGCCACCCCCATTGGCCCGGAGCAGCTAACTGCGGCCAGTGGGAGCCACGATCGGCCGAACCTGCGGAGGCGGCAGGTAAACAAACTGGTCCGGCCCGCAAGGGTGCTTACCCTGGCAAGCCGCGTGCCAGAAGTTGCCGACCTCTGGTGGATCCCTGAGAGTAGCAGGTTTTGGAGGAAAAATGCAGTTTTCACACGAAATTAATTACAAAGGAATAAATGATGGAACAATAGACAAAAAAAGTACTTGAGGTGTTATGTTCACAAAACAACGGGAAACCACCTGGACTGGAGGGATATCCAGCTGGATTCCATGAGACATCTCTACAAAGAGCAATTATTCTAGAGGCTGATATTCAATGAACATTTTAAAGTACAATTTGTAACATTGAACTATAATACATAGATGGGCGGGGGAGGGAAGAGACTGGTGGCCAGTTCTTACCAGGTGCTTAGCTGATCACCCTCAGTTCCCTTTGAAGCCATTTGGAATCCTGGTAGCTGAGCACATTGCAAGGGATGCTCTGCATTTCTCAGTATCAAGCCCCGAATGCAGTAAAATCGGTCAGTCTATATCCTTGCTCATCACAGGGACAGTAAACTGTTAGCAAAAAATGTTTGGTACGGAGACTAGAGATGTTTTTTCTTGAAACAATACATGTGACTCAAGAGTCATACATCAAAAATAGACATCCCACAGTGATAACAATGCACGATTAATAAGCCTCAAAACTTGCCAAAAAGGGATTAAATAAATGGCCATCACACTAAATGAAGAGAAAAAAGCGTTTGACAGAATAGGCCAGGATTACTGTGTGTACACTGCACTGATTTGGACATTCCTTTTTAAAAGACATTGTGGGCTTTATTCAGCCTCACAGACATAGAGTGTGCAAGCTGCATCCCCCTGGAGTTAAGCGAAGATGCTTCCTCAGGGAGGATTGTTGGAAGTATCTCCACCTCTGTCATTCCTGTGGGTTAAACTGGGTGGAAAACCTTTAATTTATTTCTGGGGACCTCCAGAAGCACCCAGTCAAAGAATCTGTCACAGGGGAAGGGGATGAGGCAAATTAGCATATTACTGCGGTGTCTTGGCTTTCTCTTCAGCTAGACCTTCCCAATTTCTGGATGGATTTTCTGCTACCAGTGGCCTGTAGGCTGGCTTCCACTGATGGGAAAAAAACAAGTCTATTGTATTCAAATATAGGAGACTGTGACATCACGAACAGCATCATCTTACAATCTTTTTCCATATTTTATTGTATAGATACAAATAAATGTAAGCAGAATAGGCCTTTGCCCATTCTCTGAGAGAGATCTTAAGCTAAAGGCTTTAGCCATAGCTATCAGAGAAAAATAAAGCTAGGCAGTGTATGAAAGGAAGAGAAAGGTGAATATAAAGAAATGAGAAATCATCAGTCACCTGTTTCAGAATGTTAGAACCTCTTTAATAATGTTATCTTTACCCCCAAAGTATGCTAAAGACATTATCCTCCTCATTTTGCACTTAGGTTAGTAGAATGAGCACGAGCCTCTTCAGTAACTTGGGGCCTCACCGCCCCCAAACATATGACCCACCCTTCAATCTGATCTAGTTCATTCTGACCTTTCTAAGATGACATTTTGCCCACTCCCCAGCCTTCTCCTAATCAATCCCAACACCATCTGAAGTGATTTATGCACACTCCTGTGAAGGCCGCAAGCTTCATGTTCCTTGCTGTCTATGCTAGCCGGCCCGCTGCATAAAGCTGCTCTGGGCTTCATGGAAGCTTCTTGCCCCCAGTCATATCTGCGGAAGTGAGCTGCCTAGTTTTCTGGCTGATTGAGAGGTGGTTGTTCCTGGCAAGACAGGGCTGGTTCAGACTTGCTGTATGCGGGAGACCCATCTCCTCCAGCCGTGCCTTCCAGTGTCCACAGACACTTTCTTCCTTGGCAAAGTGTCCCCTTGTGGCTTAGGGTAATGCCAGAAGTTAGATTGTCCCTAGGTGACATTCATCTGGGAAATTGCCAGACATTTTCCTAATACAGGAACCAACATTTTCACATCTGGGTACCCACAGTCAGGCTATTTAGGTTCCTAAATAAAAGTGGTCTGATTTTCAAAGGGGCCGAGCACGTCTCACCCCTTTGGCTTTAGTAAGATTCATGAGTGCTCAGCCACTCTAAAATTCAGGCTACTTTTATTTAAGTACCTAAATATGGATTTGGAAACCTAACTGTAGACACTAAATATGAAAATTATTGCTAGATTTTTCAAATATAAAAGCCTAAAGTTAAAATTATAGATAGTCTGCTAGGTGCCTAAGTGGCATGATTTTCAAAAGTTCTGAGTAATGGGAGGTTGCATGTTCAGAACATTTGAAAATCAGGCCACTTAGGCTCCTAAATCAGCTTTCATTAGGCTTCTATTTTTTAAAAAAACTCGGCCTATAGCCTCTAATTATAAAATCATCTGGGACATCAGAAACATTGTCAATATTAAACAGACGTTACAGAGCCCACTTTTCAAATTGGAACTTTAGATGGGTCACAGAATGCATAAAATATCTAGACACAGCAGGAACTAAAAACTTAAAGACCTAGTATCATTAAACTTTTATCCTCTATCAAATTCCATTTAGTTAGATATAATCAACTAACACTTAGCTTGTGGGGCAGTCAGCTCAGTAAAAATGAATATCATCCCCAGTCTATTAATATACAATACATATGTGCGATCTTCTTAAACACTTTGCAAAATTAAATAAGGTTTCCTAAGGGGAAGAGGAACAAATCAATAGTTTCCTATCAAAACACGATTCTCCCAATTAATGAAATGAAACCTCTGAAGTTGAATACAGCACATTCCAGGCAGGCATTCCTAGAAGCCAGTTAAATTGCCCTCCTGCAGCTGACAACACTTAAACTGGACTCAGGCACTTCCACCTCGCAGATGTTTACTTCCATATTTAATACTTTGCACTTCAATAGAACATTTCATCTAAGAACCTCAAAGCACTTTACAGACATTAACTGTATTAAACTTCACAAACCTCTGAAGTATTATGCTCTTTCTAACTACAGGGAAATTGAGGCACAGTAAGGTTAACTGACTTGCCCACAGCTCACACCAGAGGTGCTGGAACTAGGAATGCTGGGGGTGCGGCTGATCCCCCTGGTTTGAAATGGTTTCCATCATATAGAGGGTTTATAGTTTGGTTCAGTAGCTCTCAGCATCCCCACTGTACAAATTATTCCAGCACCACTGGCTCACATAGCAAATGCATAGCAGAATTGGCAGTAGGACCCAGGTCTTCTGATTCCCAATCCTATACTTCAACCAGTAGACAACGCTTCCTCTGTACCTCTTTATGATGAGGTCTATCACCTTTCTTACTGAGCTGACAAAGTACAGCAATTTTGATTTTCATAATAATTCTTGGAGGTATGTTTGCCTAGCTGCTAAGGGTAAAATTGTATGGCCTGTGCATGCAGGAGTTAGACTACCACTACAAAAAGAACAGGAGTACTTGTGGCACCTTAGAGACTAACAAATTATTAGAGCATAAGCTTTCGTGGACTACACTACAGAAATCTCTCTTTCTTATATACGCCACTATCACTCACACATTAAGGAGACTAGGCAGATTGGTGGGCGGATGGGAGATTAGCAAACACTTCTGCCATTGCTGCCTCTGTTCTGAACTCTGACTCCAACACTCCAGGAGTGAGAAGTGCCGGAGTGGGAGAGGCAGCCAGAGGCCTCTCCCAATCCCTCTCCACAGAGGCCCTAACTAGCAAGAAGCACAGGCTTTGCAAAACTCCAGGCGGTTCTGGTCAAAATGGGAATGCTGACAAGTGTGAACATCTGCAATTCACTTATGTGTGTGAGTGCTATCATACTGTAGGTGTAACTGCTTCCTACATTAACATGCTGCCCATGTGTAACAAGAGCTAGATTGCCTGTGTGTGCGCCGAGCATTTGTATGTTGTTGAGGCAGGCAAGTCTGGCTGTCAGGCTTCTACAAAAGTGGAATCCTCTGCTACAGTCTCTACTCAGAAACAGTGAAAGATTGAAATCATTCTTACTCAATGATTCTTCAAAAAACAATCATTTTATCACTTTTACAATCATCTTATCAATGTTTACAGTATTGTCAACCCCAAAGATTCAAAAATCATAACTCAGACACCCCTGCCCCCAAAATCATGAGGAATTTTTTTGTTTTGTTTTAGGTTTGTTTTTTTTTAAAAAATCATTTACTTTGTTTTTAAAAAAGGATTACTTTGTGGTTTTAGTCTGTCTTTTGATTTTTGAACCTCTCACACACCCACCCCCAGCATGTATGTGAGAACTGTTGCCAATGCTCACAAATGTATTAAAGGTGACTTGGGCTCCTGCTGCAGGAGATCTCACCCCCACATCTGTCTGTCTTCCTGCCTAGCAATTCTGTCTCGTATCTCCCCAGCAATTCTGCCCCCGGGTTACTCATTAATTCTACCTCCCATCAGTTCTGTCCCCAACCGCTATCAATTCTACCTCCCATCAGTTCTCCCACCATATTAAATCTGCCCTCCCAATCAGTTTTATCAGCCATGAGTTCTGCTCGTCCAACTTCCATCAATTCTACTTCCCAACCCCAATCAATTCTGTCCCCCACATCAGTTCTGCCCCTCAACTCCCTATCAATTCTGCCCCACATCAGTTCTCTCCCCGCCTCACCTCTGCTCCTCCTGCAGTTACTAGGGTTATTCACCCTCTCTTCAAAGCCTGGGGGGCTATAGCAGGGTCCTCCTTGTGATGGTTCTTGGGGTACCCAGGACTGTGAGTCACTTTTTTATCCCCCTGCCTCCAGTATGAAGGAGACTTCCTTGTGCTTAACTGGGTGTCAGCTCCCTGACACCACCGGCCAGTTAGCCACCCAAACAATCTCCTCTGGGCTATGCCAGCCCTTAACTTTGCCTTGCAGGTTAACAATAGGTGTACCCTAGTCCCAGAGCCCCTTTGAAAAATTCTTCTTCTCCACTGTACACTCACAGAAATATCAGGTCTGTGGAGCCCAAGGGAACAGTGTACACACCAGCTTGTATGATTTAATTTAGGATCAGTTACTTGCTTAAAACCACAGGATTGAGATATATTTATAGTAAAAACAACAACATCAAGTATTCAAGAGAAAGAAAGAAAAGATAATGAAAGCAAACGGTCACTTATAAAACAAAATCATAACATGCTTTCTAGAGACTTAACTTAACAGGCTAACTTCCTATCTGAAGAAGTTTATCTCACTCCAAACGTCATCTGCAGTGTTTTAACCAAAGCTGGTTGTGATCCTATTTTCATGAATATAAACACACTGCCCACATACTTCCTAGGTGCAAAGTGACAGGGTGTCTTTCTGTTCCCCAAATATACTTCAAAGATTTGCTGGACTATATCTCAAGTTAAGATTTTCTTCCTCTGCTGTGTGGTCTTCCCTGTTGACTTCATATCCCTCTGTTGAGTTGATATGTAAATGTGCTTTCATTGTGTTCGCTTACAATGCTTCATTTGCATGTCAACAGAGAGACAGGCAAATAAACACTTTTGTCTGACAGAAACCCTGTTTCTCCATTACTGTGATATAGAATCTAAGAACGACTTTTTAGCATATATACAGACTTCCTTACATCGTCTCTATACATACATTTCACAACAATAACAATGACCAGGGTGATCCCGGCTTTCATATAAAATGTCACATGATATTCTTTGGTGCACCAGAATCAAGATATTCTTGTAACCCTCTTGCCAGCTGGCACTGAAGGGTTCAGAGGTCACACTTCCCCTTCCCAGGCCTGGCGTTACAGGGATGGAGAGGGAGCTGAGGAGCCACCCCCATTGTTCATAAGAGAAGAGGTAGCAGGGCTGCTGGGCTCTTTTGTTACCTCTTTTCCACTCCTCTCCTGAGAGAATGGGGTCGGTTTCTGAAGTGGAAGGAGAGCTCTGCCTGCTTCCTGCAGCAGCTCTGATTGGCTGCTTTTCCCTTGGGGGAGGGGGTCAATGGGGAAAAACAGCCAATCAGAGGGGTTTCCCCCTGGCAGGGATGAAATTTGTGAGAGGCCTGGAGCTTCTTGCATCATCCTTCGACAAACTCACTTGACTCTTGAAGAAATTGCAAAATATCATAATAGAGTCTCAAATTAAATGTATACCCCAAATTAGAAAACATAGTAAGAGGACCAAAAACGTGCCTCCATGGCTAAACAACAAAGTAAAAGACGTGGTTAAAGGCAAAAAGGCATCTTTAAAAATTAGAAGTTAAATTCTCCTGAGGAAAATAGGAAGAAACATAAACCTTGGCAAGTCAAGTGTACAAGTATAATTAGATAGGCCAAGAACCAATTTGAAGAGCAATTAGCAAAAAACTCACTGCAGAGGATGTGAGGCAGGTTCCTGCACCTGAGCCATTCTTTTTAGGTGACAAATCTGAGGAGCTGGCCAGATTGAGATGTCAGTAGAGGAGGTTTTGGAACAAATTGATAAATTAAACAGTAATAAGTCACCAGGACGAGATGGTATTTACCCAAGAGTTCTGAAGGAACTCCGATATGAAACTGCAGAACTAATAACTCTGGTATGCAACCTAGTGTTTAAATAAGTCTCTGTACCAGATGACTGATGGACAGCTAATGAAATGCTGATTTTTAAAAAAGACTGCAGAAGCAATCCTGGCAATGACAGGCCGGTAAGCCTAATTTCAGCACAAGGCAAATTGGGCAGAATTATCAGATAATTAGATGAACATGATTTGTCAGGAAGAGACAACATGGCTTTTGTAAAGGGAAATCATGCCTCACCAATCTACTAGAATTCTTTGAGGAGGTCAACAAACATGTGGACTACAGTGATCCAGTGGATATAGTGTACATGGACTTTCAGAAAGCCTTTGACAAGGTCCCTCACTAAAGGCTTTTAAACAAAGTAAGGAGTCATGGGATAAGAGGGAAGGTGCTCTCACAGATTGGTAACTGATTAAAAGATGGGAAATGAAGGGTAGGAATAAATGGTCAGTTTTCAGAATGGAGAGAAGTAAATAGTGGTGTCCCCCAGGGATCTGTACGGGGACCAGGGCTGTTCAATATATTCATAAATGATCTGGGAAAAGGAGTAAACAGTGAGGTGGCAAAGTTTGCAGATGATACAAAATTACTCAAGACTGCGAAGAGTTACAAAGGGATCTCACAAAACTGGGTGATTGGGCAACTTCATCTCATTCAATGGAGTCATGCCTGCTTATGCCAGTGATTATCTGAGCACAGACAGAGAGGGCCACTGAAGGTGTAATTGTATCCAAACTTAAATGATATTTTTAATGTAATTGTACCAGAATGCATTAACAGAGATGCCAAAACACAGCCTCACTAACCTTCCCTTTCTTCATCTCCAAATGTAATGATAACATCTCTCTGCAAAGGAGGCAGAGCCTGCCCCAACAGGGGGGGACAGGGCCCCCGCCCCTCCTCTTCCACCCAAGGCTCCGCCCTCAGCCAAGCTGGAAGCTGAAGCGGGCTGGGAACTGCAGACTCTTCACCTTCCCAGGGTGGGGGGCCTGAGACCAGCCCCGGCCTTTTGTCTCCACCCCATTCCACACACCCTTCCCCCGCGCCCAGGGCAGGAGGGTCCGTGGCTCCCCATAGCTGCCCACAGTTTAGCCATGGTAAGAGCCACGTAGGCAGCTGTGGGGAGTCACCCTGTGGACCCGCCACCTGCCCTGGGCGGGAGGGGGGGCCATGGGGCAGGGAGACGGGCTAGGGACTGTTCTCGACCCCTCCAGGGGCTGCTCTCGACTAGGCAGGTGGAGGGTCCGTGGCGCTCCACAGCTGCCCAGGCTCCAACTGATGGCCTGGCCCAGGGGGATGGGGCCTTCAGGGGAAAGAGGAGGGTTGGGTCCCTGCTGAAAAGTGGATGGGCTCTGTCCCCCCACCATTTCAGCACCCCTGCTGCCACTATGGATTCTGTATACATCTGCCACTCTCAGGCTCTCTAAGCAGAAACAACTGCAATGCCTGCTGATCAAATTAGCCATGTTATCTCTTTGGCTGTCTCTGTCCTCATTAGACTAATGAGATGATTTAAGAGCATGTATGTCTGTGTGAGAGAGAGCTTTCCTAGGTCACATGCAGGATCTGTACTGCTACAAGTAACTGTGAATAAGTGTAACTGTGACCCTATCATGAGCTGTTTATCAAGCAGCTTATTTTCTATTCTCTGTCCAGGAAAGGCGGTTGAAGGAGAAGCAATATTCTCTAATTTTTTCACTGCTGGATAGATGTAGGCATATGTGTAACTTCATTTCCTTACCAATGAGAAAGAACAGGAAAGGCAAGGTTACTGAATAACTATTTGTCAAAAAAAATTATAGTTATAAGAGCTGTGGAAATGTTCAATGGTGGGAAAGGTGTCTGATTGGATGTGTGTGTGTGTAAACTAATTTAGCTGATTTAATGGACCAAAAGATTAGAGTCATGTAAATCCAGGCTAACTCCAATAGGTTTATTCTGAATTTACACTGGTGTAACTGATATCAGAAACCTATGTGAGTATGCATATGTTGTGGGAGGATGGCAGTACTAATGCATCATAAACAAAACGACGCTTTAATATTTTCAGGCTGTTGAGTATATTTTGTTTTCATTAGCAGGGCTGTCATATGCAAGGTCTGCCTTTCATATAGACTTCTGATTTAAGTCTCGTTGTGTTATTATCAGAGAACTGGCTAAAAAAACACAACGTAGCATTAGAGAAATCTGAAGAACAGAAATGTGCAAACTTACTATATATTCAAAAAGAAACCCTGGCACTTCACAATAATAGTTAGGATTTGTATTGTGGTGGCACCCAAAGGCCCCAATCAGACTCAAGATCCTGTTGTGCTAGGTACTGTACAGAATCATAAGTGAATCCCTACCCTGAAGAGCGTATGGTATAAGTGAAACAATGTACTATAAATATAAATCAAGGCAAACGATTATGTAAGTAGAGTCAAGAATCAAAAATTCATACTATTTTCAATAAATATAGAAGGCCTAATTCGCACACCAATGTAAATCATGAATTCCTTTATTGAAGTCAGTGGAGTTAGGCTAGTGTAAAAACCGTGTAAATGGAAGGAGAATTGGGCTTTAGAGACCTTTTGGCCTGGCTTTGGCACCTCTTGACCATAACTACATTTATACGCTGAGCCAAATGACCTAACTCACTACCATTAGGAAAAAAAGTCGTTATGGAAATTTCTGCCATCCTCTCCCAACAAGAATACTGAATCTTTAAAGTACTTCAGACAGACTAATATTTAAATGATGCCAGTTTCCCATTAGCAGGAACCAAATGCAATAAGCACTACATTTTCAGAATTACTTTATGGAAAATGATATCAATCAGAAATTAACTTTAAGATAAAGCACTGTTTTGACAAAAGTACATTACAATTAGCATTAACTGTATTGATTGGCCTATAACACTGCAACATTTACCAATACAATCTAAAAACATCTGCTATTCTGTAACTGCTTATTTAGGTGGAAGTTTATGAGTTTTCTGTGCTAAATATCTTTTTTTAAATCGCTTTTTCTTTCAAGTTACTGAATGGAAGTCAGAACACATCTTTCTAATAAATAGCGCCAGTAGCAGAAAGGGATCAATAGGGTGCCAGTAATAAGATTTTAAAGGAAAATATGTGGCAATAAAAGGAGAAGAAAGGTGCTATTAAAATTGTTAATTGCAACCAAACAATAAAACTGTTGTAAAGAGTCCCAAAAAGTATTTCAGAGGAGAAAGTATAGTAATATTTATCAACTGTCCTGTTGTGGCTTATGTCACTTGCCACATATTGGGGAGATTCACCACCAAATAATTCTGCTGTATATTGTATGGGGTGAAGGCCTGTGTTCTTGAGTACAATTTTTGTATATTTGATGCTCTCTGCTTCAAAAATTCAGGGATCAAAAATGTCATTATTTGAATAGAAGTTAACTCTCTCTCACCTCCATGGAGCCAGTGGCCTGTGCTCCCCACTGCCATACTGGAGCCTCCACATTTATTTATTGACAAAATATGCAGAATTTTTAAATATTGTGCACAGAATTTTTATTTTTTTTGGTGCAGAATTCCCTGGGAGTAATACTTGTAGACTATTATCAAATCACCTCTTAACCTTCTCTTTGTTAAATTAAATAGATTCAGTTCCTTGAGTCTATCACTAGAAGGAATGTTTGCTAATCTTTTAATTATTCTTGTGACTCTTCTCTGAACCCTCTCCAATTTATCAACATCCTTCTTGAATTGTGTGTACCAGAACTGGACACTGTATTTCAGCAGTGGTTGCACCAGTTTTAAATATAGAGGTAAAATAATCTCTCTATTCCTATTTGAGTTTCTTCATGCATCCCAGGATTTCATTAGCTGTTTTGGCCACAGCATTACACTGGGAGCTTATGTTCAGCTGAATATTCACTACTACCCCCAAATCTTTTTCAGATTCCATGGCAGAAGTCAGTTTAGCTGATTTCAGTTGGTACTCTTACAGCAAGGGTACCAATCTGCCAATCCATCAGACGGGAGAGCTGCAACAAAAATAAAAATAAAAATAAAATAAAATAAAAAGATTGGGACCACAGTGCTAACATCTCATTTTTCATTACTCCAAGTTCAAAATTCACTTAACTGGAAGTGATTTTGATTCTCTCATTCTTAGTCCCTGGGGCCAGATCTTGAACTCCGTACTCAGGGTTTACTCAGTCTTTATTCAGGCAAAACTCCCAAAGCCTTCAGAGAGAGGTTTGCCTTAGTAAAAACTAGCAAATGATTAGTGGCTTCTGTTTAGGGCAGGGATTGGCAACCTCTGGCACACAGCTCGCCAAGGTAAGCACCCTGGCAGGCCGGGCCAGTTTGTTTACCCGCTGTGTCCGCAGGTTTGGCCAATCGCGGCTCCCACGGGCCGCGGTTCACCACTCCGGGCCAATGGGGACATCAGGAAGCAGCGCAGGCCGACCCCTTCTGTTTGGCTGAAGATGAGGAAGGAGACAGGCAGGCCATAAGACAGGATTGAGATGTATTAGCAGAGATGTATGCGAAAGTTTTCATGATGCCTGTTTGCTCTGTATCTGCCTCAAGTGAGTGCTATTAGTTTTGTACATTCATGAGCACTGAATTAATCTAAAAGTTGGTGGCAGGGAAAGAAAAAGAACAATAGGTGAGAGGTTTTAGGATAATTAGGCAATAGAAAGTCTAATACAATGCAAGGAGGGTTTCACTGAGTGATTCAGTCACAGAACTGACTAGTGGTGACAGATCAGGGCACCGTTTGATATTTCAGATCAAGCAGAATCAGGATCAGAATGTTTTCTTTCCATTTGAATGCTGAGCTTGCTGAGACCACAATTAATAATTATTTCACTAAGCCTAGGTTGAATTCTACAAAGGATTCTCTTTTATCCTAACAAAATAAATGGATGATATGGCCAGCACACACAAAGTTGGCAGAATTAATTGGCATGTCCTGCCATCTCTGTTCCAGCTGAAAGAGCCTTCAGTATTACAGGGGTTATTTGTTCCTCCACATAGGTGTGCACACACACACATGCAGGTCACGCTTGAGGGTCCAATCCTGCTGACAGTTGATTTTATTAAGCTGAATTTGCATGGTAACAAACATGTTTAAATACTAATATTTTTACTATCACTTGACTTTACAGAAATTAAGCCAATAAATACCAGTAGCAAATGAGCACAAAAACTGAAATTAGAAACGCAAATAATATTCTGCACCCCCAAACTTGGTGATAGTTTTTGATCCTCCCATCCTGCCTTACATTCACACATTTTACAAACTGTTTCTAGTAACAATATTAATTAACTATATGTTGTTCTGTGCTGAATTTTTGTCTCCTTATCTTTTGGGCTCTGTCATAACAACCATTCTCCCTGATGTAAAGTTCTTAGCTTCACTGAGATTTGTTATAGTTGTTCTTGCAACAACTAGAGGTATGACTGGTTTTCTCCATGAGAATTTAAGGACCTCCAGCCAAGGTAGTTCCCCACTTCAGGCATACAAGTCCCACTGCCTTGAAATTGCAAACTTTGATGGAAGAGTACAGACAGGTAGATGCACTGGTGCCTCTTGACTTGTAGAAGTTCAATATATTGGAAGATGGTGCTGGCTAAAAATATAGCTCAAGCTATTTATTTATCAGTTGTGTGTTTGAGTTTGTATTGTTCTTACAGTAAGAATGTTAATGAGGCCCTGGGCTTGACCTTTTCAGCAAAGACGTGCATTTTAAGTAGGAAACTTCTTAGTGGGAGAAAAATGCTATGTAAAAGTCTGAAATTCTACTAACAAATTAGGTAGCTACAGAAAGAAGTATATGACATCCACATTACCAATTTAGGCCTATACAATAGGAAAAGTAAGCAAATAACACACAAGTAAAAAATCTGACTTAGCTTTTTTAATAAATTATTTAAAAAAACCAGAGTTTAAATAAAAACATTTTAAATACCCCCACCACCCAAAAAAGCACTCTGACATCTGCTTGCAGTACATCCCGACGCGAAATATCAGCAAAATAAGCCAGAAGGTACAGCATTTAAAAAGGCAATAGAGTGTAGATGGAGGTTTTTCTTAACCTCAACATCTCTAGTTAGGACAAAACAGCTTATTCCAGTGATGGGTTACAAAAAGGGTATTAAATAAGGGTGAAATGATCTGACCACCTGTGTTGGATGCCCATGTAAACCAGGCATTTTTGATGCTCCTGAGTAAAAAGGCAGCAGACAGCTGCTGAAGTTGTTATTTATATTGAACTTTTATTTCATGAAGTACAAAAGCCCAGTCCTAGCATTTAAAATGAAGTGGAATGACTTTGTGTTAGACTATGTTCATGCTAGCTAGGAGTTTCATGACTCTTTATTGAGACTTGATTAAGATTATGCTTAGTACTGACTTGGTATGCAGAGTACCTGCAAAATCTTATTTTCATTTTGCTGCAATGGTTGTCAAATTATTTTCATTCTTTACTTTGCTGACCAGGGTGGAAAGCACAGCAGATAGTGTAAAGGGCATTCCTTTAAGACGATTTTTATGTCCTGGGGCCATAACTGGACATAGCTCAATTTTAAGTTGCTGGAGCTCTGTCCATTTACAAGAGTGGAGGATATGGCTCCTGTGATTTAGGAATTCCTAGCAGGGCACAGGATTGGTTCAGGAGGGCCTGGAGCAATGTGAGAGAGAAATACTGTAAAATCCTGGATCTTCCCATACCCCACATTGCATATGTGTGCCTATGATTAAAGTGGTGGTCCCTGCCTTTCCTCCATGCAGATAGACCCAACAGCAGCTCAAATGGACAGGGCTACAAGCTCAAGTATCAGCCTGCTGGACTTCTATAGGGTGACACATTGGGGAGTAGGAGTCACAAGGAAGGAAGGGAGAGAGGGAGATGGGAAGGAAGCAAACACAAAATAAAGAAATAATAATAGCAGTAGTAATGAAATAAACTAATAATAATAATATTTAATAATAATTAATAGGGAGGTAGTGGTGACCCTGTATGTACAGTGGTAACCCTGTATGTACAGAAAAAAAGAAAACACAACTTTAAAATAAAAAGGGTAAGAGAGAGAGTATCGACAAAAAAGGGCAGATGGAAGTTTGTGTGGTGGGTCAGGTATGGACCTGCCAATTTATCACTACAAAGCAGAGCACAAGGAAGGATTGATTAAATTCACTTTAATGGTCATGCAAGAATTAAATAGTTATTACAACATAAGTGTAACCATGAAGGCTTCATAAGAAAATAGGGTTAACCAGCTGGTTGATTCAAATGCAATTTAAGGATGAATTAAACATGACGAGCTACAGGGCTAATAAAGTTGAAGCCAAGTTATGTCACATTCCCCACATACTTCAAGCATACCACGAATGACACAGGGCAACCACTGTATGCCTGGCACTTTTCAGTCAGACGTATTGAGTGAAGCAGCAAAGACAAGATGAAGAAACAGCATGTGTGTCAAGGATCCTCCATTTTCCTGAGGGCTGAGGGAGAGACATTTTACTGTTGCCAAAGGTAATACCAGTGTTAGATTGAGGCCCAGAGGTAGGCAGGATGTATACTTTCTGCTATAGAGGGAACTGAAACAGCATAATACATGCAAAGATACATATCTAGGAAATTATTTTAACCATTCAGAAAAATACTTAAATCTATCTACAACTCCTACACATTTTCTTTTCCCCTTAATTAAAATATTTCCCAATTAAGCCCGGCTTGAAAAGTAATGTGAGCACTTCTAACTGTGAGCACTATTTCATTTTTATAAACACGCAAAAAGGCAAGTTAGAGCTGACTCCTGAGTCTCATTCCAGGTTCATGATTGTTGTACGTTTTGTAACTCCAGGGCCAAAGTCATGCCTGGACTAGAACCACTGACTGTAATGGGGCCAAGCCAGCGCAGGGATGAGTTTGTCCCACATGTCTTCATTGCATGCTAAGCAATTAATGTGGGTTAAGACTCGTAGCACTGCAACTCACTGTGACACTCTATGTTCACATTCCCCGAGTATTGTGGGACAACTTGTCTGCCCATTCTAAGGATTGTGGGAAGAAATAGGCTTGAGGCCTGCAAAATTCAGTTCCTGGCAGGACACAAGCTTTGCTGTTATGTGAAAACAGCCTACTCTCCTTAATAACTGGGACTCACTTGACTTGAAGGAAACCCTAATGCACTGATTCAGGGATTGTCCAGCATTCAATAAATCTTCCGTCCCTTAATTTGCCCTTAATGATAAATTGAGTCTGGCCATGAATGAGGAGACAGTTGGCTACCAAGTGCAAAGTACCTATACTAAGGGCATCACGAGGGGGTGTGAAACTGAATTGGAAACACACATTATGCAATACTCTTTAACAGTCTTAGCTTCCCCACTTTCCGCTGGGGTTGGAGCTAGAGAAACATTGACCTATGCCTCAGTTTCCTCACTTGTGGCTGGGAATCTGGTGGTAGCGACACTGAGATGTGCTTCAGATTTCCCTTTTTTGGCTGAGGTGGTCACTACACCAATAATGAGATCTACCTTGGTTTCTCCAATTTTGACTGGGGGCGGGGAGGGGGAGGCTTAGCTTCAGGAACACTCCGCTGTGCCTTTGCTTCCACGCTTTTGGCTGGGGTTATAGCCGCAGCAATATTAAGCTGTGCCTCAGTTTCCCCAATAAGAAATGGCAGTTGACTCACCTCCATGCAGATTTACATAGGTTTCCTCCCACCTGCCTCCACACAGTCATCTGCATGAAGAATGAAGCATGAATTTCTGCCAGTATGAATATATCTAACTAAATGGTCTTTAGCCTGTTTTTGCCCTATTCTGACTTACATTCTTTCCCGTTTATTGTTAATATTAATTCTGTTAAGCATTTGGTCACAATTAATCTTTTAAGTTAACACTGAAGCAAAAGAGCCATTAGGCACCTCAGACTAACCCCCAGTGTAGACAGCAGTAAGTAGATGGGAGAATTCTCCCGTTGACCTAGCTATTGCTTCTTGTGGAGGTAGAGTACTTATGGTGACTGGAGAACCCCTCCCATTGGCGTAGGTCAGGGGTCGGCAACCTCTGGCACGCTGCTCGCCAGGGTAAGCACCCTGGCGGGCAGGCCAGTTTGTTTACCTGCCATGTCGGCAGGTTTGGCCGATCGCGGCTCCCCCTGGCCGCGGTTTGCCGTCCCAGGCTAATGGGGACGGCGGGAAGTGGCGCAGGCGAGGGATGTTCTGGCCACAGCTTCCCACAGCCCCCATTGGCCTGGGACAGCGAACCGCAGCCAGTGGGAGCTGCGATTGGTTGAACCTGCCGATGCGGCAGATAAACAAATTGGCCCGGCCCGCCAGGGTGCTTACCCTGGCGAGCCGTGTGCCAGAGGTTGCCGACCCCTGGCGTAGGTAGTGTATTGACTGAAGTGCTACAGTGGTGCGGCTGTGCTGCTGTAGCAGTTTATGTGTAGACATACTGTGACACTATGCCCCATAGTTTTCATAGAGATATTGTTATGATATGAATATGGCATATCTAAGATGTATTTTATGCAAGATGGGTCTTATAAGATATCATTGTAAAGATTATGATTTACTGAATATGTATGCATGTATCATTTTTGTATCAAAAGTTAGGAATATGGACTATGTATCAATTACAAAAGTGTTTGCACCCAGGGAAGGCCCACCAGAAAAAATGCAATCAGATTGGCTGGTTAGTCAATGGGCCATTAGGGAGAACAACAGGACTTTGAAGATGCTAATCTTCCACCTTCCTGAGAAGCTTCCTGGGATGCTGCTTTGACACTGCAGGGTCATGTGATCATGTCACCTGGTTCTGGATTCCATCTTGAACTACTAATATTTTTTCACTAATGGGGGTGGAGATCAAACTGGGAAACAAAGGATTCCTGCCATATGCAAATCCTATTGAAGACAGGGAACTGAGTTAATCAGGGTTGGTTCTTCACTGAATCCCCACCCAAGATGACTGCTGAAAACACCTAAGACTGATCTGGGGAAGAAAGGATTGGGCCCAGGCTAGAAGGTGTCTGGCCTGTGAAAGGAATATGTTGAGTTCTAAGCTGCAAGTGAGAGCAAGAAACTCTGCAACCTTCTTAAAACAACATGTAGGGTGAGAAATTACTACTTGGAGATAGCTTTTTTAGTGTATTAAGTTTAGTTTGCATGTTTGCTTTATTTGCTCAGTAATCTCCTTTGATCTGTTTGCTATCCCTTATAATCACTTAAAATCTATCCTTTGTAGTTAATAAACTTGTGTTTGTTTTCTCTAGACCAGTTTGTGCAATTCATAACTGGGGGCCAAAAGCTGTGCATATCTTCCACCACATTGAGGGAGGGAGGAAATTTCATGAGCTTACGCTGTACAGTTTTCTGTGCTGCGCAAGACAATACAATTTTGGGTTTGCATCCCAGAGCAGGTATGCACTTGAGTGCTGGGCAATCACCGAGCTGATTCTTCCCATGCAGAGCTGATTTCAGTGTCTGTGTCTTTCTGCAGCTGGGCATGTCCGTACCTATGTGTGTGGTAGAGGAGGCTTGAAGGCCTGGCACAGCAGGACAGGGTGAGGGAGCCCAGGCTGGTAGAACAGGCAGGCTCAGTGGGACTCCAGTACATCAGGTGGCACCCTGGAGTGGGGGGTAACCCATCACACATACCCTTAGCCTTTCTGATTTTGTCCCTACATGTTTGTCCTATTTTGTACTTGTCCTGAGCAATATCTACATGTTTCCACTTTTTGTAGGATTTCTTTTTGATTTTTCAGGTCATTAAAGAACTCCCAATAAAGCCATATTGGCCTCTTATTGTCTTTCCTATATTTCCTGTTCATCACAGGGTCATTTGGTGATGCACATTAAATATTGACTCTTTGAGAAACTCCCAGCCCTCCTAAATTTCTTTTTCCTTTAGAAAAATGGAACCCCACCTATCAGTTCTTTGAGTTTGTTAAAGTTTGCTTTTTTGAAATCCACTGTCCTTATTATACTGTTCTCAATCCTTCCTTTCCTTAGAATCACGAAGCCCATAATTTCCTGATCATTTTCACCCTAAATTGCCTTCCATCACCAGATTCACAATCAATTTCTTGTCCGTTAGTCAGAATGACGTCTAAAATGGCTGCCCCTCTTGTTACTTCCTCTACCTTCTGAAACAAGAAGTTGTTCTCAATACATTCCAAGAACTTTTTAGAGATTTTGTGTTTGCTGTATTACTTTTCCAACAGGTGTCTGGGTATTTACAGTTACTCATTTATTACCAGGTCTTGTGCTTTGGATATTTCTGTTATTTGTTTGAGAAATGCCTGGTTCACCTCCTCCTCATGATTAGGTGGTCTGTAGTAGACTCCTACCATGACATCACCTCTGTTTTATTCCCCTTTATCTTCAACCAGAGACTTTCAACTGGTCTGCCTCTCACCTCCTTCAGGACCTCTGAACAAGTGTACACATGCTTGATATACAATGCAACACCTCCTCCATTTTTTCTCTTCCTGTCCTTCCTGAACAAGCTATACCGCTCTACACCAGTATTCTAGTCATGAGATTTATCCCATCAAGTCACTGTGATGCCAATTAGGTGTGCACTTAGCTTGTATACTAAGATTTCCAGTTCTTCCTGTTTATTCCCCAGCTCTCTCGCTGACATAGTGCTGTCCACACCAGCGCTTAGGTCAGTGTAAGTTATGTCACTCAGGAGGGTGGCTTATTCAGACTCTGAGTGACATAAATTATATCGATGTAAGTGGTAGTGTAGATTGGCCTTAGTGGAAGAAACTGGACCAGACGGGTTACAAAGAAATTAAGGGAGAGAAAGGACTTGGGGGAAGAAGTGGCTGGATCATTAAGCGAAGGCAGCCAGGACATTTGTATAATGTTACATTTTTATCAATCCTAAAACACATTCTTAATAATCAATTGGTATTAATTTCAAATACAACACATGCTTTAAGAAGGCTAACTTATGTGTGTGGCAAAATTTATTTAGAAGACTTCATCTGGAGTGATACTCTTTATTCTCTCTGTGTACAGTATCTGTCTCATGTTATTCCATGGCATTTTTACTTGTTTTTATCTTGCAATCTGATTACTTTATCACATACAGATTAATCCATCTTGTTTTTGCCTCCTGGTAATAGCTCTCCTATTCTCATCTTGTAGGAGAAATATACATTTAAATGTAAGAAAGATAAGACCAAAGACAACACCTACAAAGCCGTTGTAGGGCTAAAACAAAGACAGGCAGTCAGATAAGAGGAGCTCTCTTCCCACCCTCCCTAGCACATTGAAAGGAAACATATTTTCACTACTACATAGGACTATCCATATATGGAGTTGTTCCTGATTAACTCCATGTGTGGACATTCTGATTTCAGAATAAGTGTGTCTGATATGAAATTAATCAGAAACAGTTAAGCACGTATAACTTCACATATAGAGAAGCCATGCCTACAGCATGGTGGCATTATTTATCAATCAGTCTAACCACAATTGCAAATCTGATGGAATCAGAGAAGTCCAGTAATTCATTTGTTAACTTCCTGGGCAGCAGGGTGGGGAGAAGTCTCAGGAAGGTCTTGAGCTGCCAAATGAAGTAAAGAGAGTGTTTAAACAAATGATACATTTAAACAAATGATCATTTAAACCACTGAAAAAGAGAGATAAGGGAAAATACATTGCCTGGCTGAGAAGTTGTTGGACATTTTGAAATTGGAAACAGATAGCAAAAGTCATCCCTTTATAAATGAACACCATTCTTGATAGTTAGATAGATAGATAAAGTACTGGAGGAGCCCCGTTTCCACAGCAGTTATAATAAGATGTTGTAGTCTGTGATGTTGGTAGACACCTTGATTGAAACATTGCTTTTATATGCAGCCTTGGCTACCCACCCATTTGTTGCCACATATTTCTTGGTCCTGTAAAGTAGTATCTGGAGATATTCAAATATTTATAAAACAAACAAGAAATTTTTCCTTTGTCAGGGATTCCTCTTTTATAATAATTCTTGCAAATCCCATTCACACCAATACAAAAGCAGTGCTTCTTTAAAACCACTTCATATTTAACCCCAATCCCGTAAAGCATGACTTCAACTATCAGTTATAGAGCAACAGAGGGTCCTGTGGCACCTTTAAGACTAACAGAAGTATTGGGAGCATAAGCTTTCGTGGGTAAGAACCTCACTTCTTCAGATGCAAGCCAGTGGGAGAGTGTCTCCTGTCGACACAACATGGTGTAGGCACCGCAGTAAGTTGACCTAAGCTATCTTGACTTCAGTTATGTTATTCATGTAACTGGAGTAGTGTAACTTAGGTTGACTTACTGCAGTAGTATAGACAAGGCCTCAGAGACAAGTAGTTGCTTTAATATCACTTGATATTACCAAATTATGGTACATCAGGGGGTATGTCTACATTACAATATAAGCCCAGGATTCAAACACAGGTTCAAGTCTACTCATCCCTTTCCATCTACTCACAAATCACGCTAACCCAGGGTTTGGATCCAGATTCCCAGGACCCCACGGAGGTGGAGGGTCTGAGTCTGAGTCAAGGTGGGACCCATAGTTCAAGCCCTATTGCTTTGCAGCGTAGACACAGCCCCACTGGACTCGTCTGCCAAAAGTATCTCACAATCCCACTGACCCAAATTCCTTTGTCCTCTGGACAGTCAAGTTTGGTGGATATTCAGGTTTTTCCACACAGCACCAAGAACAAAGGATTAGAGCAGTCACATTTTGGGAGGGCGCTAGGAAGTCTGGGATATGAGTAGTTGGACTTTGACCCACATAATGCAATGTAGACGCTGGTGCCCCAGAGTTTAATAATTCCTGACCTAGGGCTACAAATGAGTGTAGATGCTCAAGCCCTAGTTTAGCAAATGCAACATCTGCTAACTCAAGTTCTACTAACCCAAGAGGACAGCACCCCTGCACTGCTGTTGGGAATAGGCCTGGGTTCAAGTCCTGGTGTACAATTTACAAAACACAGACAAAACACAGAATGTTAGTAGTAATGGAACAAAAGATCCCTAACTTGTGCATTCTATAGTATGACCCATTTGTGGCCCTATAGTTTTAATACTATCTTTTTGAAGGGAGCAGACTATTGCTGTGTTGACAGATAGCAAATATACTACATATAAGTACACAGTCAGGCTGCTGGGACTATGCATTCTGTCGTCATATTATTTCACAAATGTTATCTATGTTACCTTACGTTCATATAGATTATCCTGAAACCTGTGATGAAGAGAGTACACTTCTGGAATAAGGCCTATTTGCTTTAATTGTTCACAAAAGATAGGGGCTAGGTATTACTTAAGAGGAGAAATAATCTTAACAACCACCCTCTGGGGATCCCATTCCCAGTCTGTCAAGGGTTTCTGCAGTTGGGATAGTTGACTTGCAGATCAGCAGTGGCATGCATTTGCAGAACCCTCTTCATCTTCTGATGTACTTTGCAGAAATACAAATAGCCTGATAATGTACTAGGAAGGTGGGTAATGTAACCCATATGCATGAATCACAACGTTTAATGGAATAAGAAAGGTAAGGAACAGTGGGAAGAACACATCATTTCTTGTTTTTGTTTTGGGGCCTCTGTGCCAACAGACTTGCCAGAGCCTGACAGTGATACTGATGGAGGAGCCAGAACATCCAGAATCTGGGGTTTGATGGTTACTAAAGGTGTCCAGTAGCTTTTTTGAAGCTATGTAGGAAGTTTTCATTGTGGGCAAACTGCTCGGTGGACATAGTCTTCAGATAATGACCATGGGCAAGTCAACTGGAGCTTTTCAGAAGGAGGCTATAGAAAAGAGGAAATTGGAGATAGGGAATTCAGCAGCTGAACCATGCAGGGAGAAGAGGTATCCATTGTGAGGTCTTTTCTCATAGACTTTGCCAATCCATTTGGATCCAGATGGGGAACTCCCTATCCTACTGCGAACCAGAGAAGGACACTGGAAGTTACTGCTGGTTGTGAGAGTTTAAGACTGTTGCTGAAGAAAGACAAAGGAGTTTGGAGGAGTCTGTAGAACTGCCACCTGACTCTAGCTGTAGGAAATCGAGGGATGTATATATTTTGAATTGCGCGTATTGCAAAGAGACTTAACCCATGAGAAAGTTGGAGGGAGGGGGTTTGTGTGTGTGTATAAGGTACACATTTCCTCACCAGTTTGTAACAGCAAGAAGTGTGAAAGTTTGGGTGAGAAACACCAAAGGGCTATCACATAATAGTAATTTATGAGAAATATTCACAACCAATTCACATATTGCCTATAGATTATTTAAATTTATCAAATGTTATTTTTAACTACATTGTTTGTTACTCTCTCTCTCTCTCTTTCTCAATAGTAACTTTGTACAATATTAAATCTTTGTCCTGAAAGAACCAAGTTCTGGCCTATGCTTCAGCAGAAGATTAGATTGAAATAATCACATAATATTATTTTAGCCCTGTTACCCATTACACAATTCCTCCTGATGTCTGATTCTCTCTGGTAGAAACTTTCCTCTGCTCCCTTGGCTTCTTTTCCAAACAATTGAAAGCTACTAATAATTCATTTAAAGGGGTGGAGGTGGAGGGAGTGAATTTGGATAGGAATGAGCAGAAAAACCATTAAATATACCTAAGGCAGCTAATTCCATTTAGTAGCATTACTTTGCTCAGTCCAGCTTATAAATAGTAGTTTCCATGAGCTCGCTTGTCTACAGACCCCTGATAAGAGGATGGGAAAATTAGTTTTGTGGAAGTCTGTCAGTCTTAGGATAATATTTCTGACTAAATCTGACTTTTTTGAAAGCCCACTTGAATGGCAAGGAAGGAGGACGGTTGTTTGCTAACCTTTGCACATAGCAGAATGAGGAAAGCATGAGAGTTATGGAAATTAATTTTATATCCTGAGACATGACTAAAAAGCTGAATCTATGTAATTAAATTTGATATTGAGGTTACAGGAGAAGAGACATTACAGGATGTCATCAGCATATAATGCTAATTTGTTATCAGATCCTGGAGTCTCTACTTCCTTAATATCAGGGCTATTCCTTGTTACTCAGCTAGAAGCCCTATTGGTAAAACAAATGAGAGAGAGAGGGCATTGCTATACTGGAGATTCTGTTAAACCATTATTTACTGGTACTGTAGCCAGAGACTGACAATAAAGAACCTTAAAATACCAAAGTGGAGGCAAGAATGAAATTGCACTTTCCAAAGCAGCAAATGAGAACTCACCCTTGATTCAAATTGGGTCTCAGTGCCCTAAGCTAGTAATACTTCATCCGTGGCTCAAGCCACATGCAGATTTTCATGGTCCTACATACATCTCTTGTGGAATCCATGCACTTGACTGGAGCAGCACTCCCTCCAGCAGAATGTAGAAAGTCCCCGCCTAGCATACTCAAAAAGCACTGATCTAACAGAACTATGGTGTGGGAACTAGAGAGCTCCCCTACCTGCTGGATGTGGAAAAATAAAGAGTAAATGAGATTCCAATTTCTCAGTGTAACCCCATCCTCATTTAGAAAAAGAGCAACATTCTTCCCCAGTGCACCTTCTCTTTCATGTAAATGATGGCTTTCACTCAGAGATGTCTTTTTTCTTTTTTATGCATCAGTTATATTATCTGGAGAAAGTTTATGGACTCTCAATATTTTGGGGTAAATAATGGGATTAATTTCATTTATGAACATTTATGGTAGTCATATAACTTTAATATCTCTGATATCAATGATAAAATCCCAACCCCATTGAAGTCAATGGCAATTTTGGATTCACCCAATGAGAAGTCAGACCTTTCAGTAATTTACAGAAGGTTCTCAGCCCTTCACAGAACACGGCCATATATTGCTTGAACAAAATACACTTTATCAATAAAATGAAATAAATGAGGGTTCAGTCTGTAACCAAGGCTAAGCCTACACTGCAATCAGAGGTGGGTCTGCAGCACATGGAGACATACCCGAGCTAGTTTTGGTCTAGCTAGCTCCCATGACAGGAGCACTGAAGCCATGGCAGCACAGACAGTGGCGGCCAGCACATCCCTTGGCCCGGCCTCTTCCTGCAGCCCCCATTGGCCTGGAACGGCGAACTGCGGCCAGTTCCAGGCCAATGGGGGCTGCAGGAACGGGAGCTGCGATCAGCCGAACCTGTGGAAGCTGCAGGTAAACAAACTGTCCCGGCTGGCCAGCGGATTTCCCAAAGGTTGCCAATTCCTGGTCTAAACCTTTCTCCTCAGTTCTTGTTTTCATAATTCCTGAATGTATGCAGAAACAGAGAAAGTAAGTGCCAGAAAGCGATCACCGTTCTGAAAGTAGGTTATTAAAAGATAAGCTAGTAAAGAATAGTAAAAACAAGATTCACTATTGTTTATAGAACAGTGAAACACTTCATACATTAATCATCCAGCAAAAATTATGTGTAATCAAAGGCGTTGTTCTAGTTCAAATACAACGTCTGTTCCCCAATTAATTAATTGTGGGTCTCTGTAGTTAAAATTTTAAAATATATTTTCTATTTTTCCCAAATGTTGGCCTAACATATGTTTTGTAATTCAAATAGAAAAATGTTTTAGTCAATGAGCCTCCTCTCTTGTGATCCTAATAATGAGGTCTCATTAGATTGCAGAATAGTTTCCCAAGGGAAGTGGTAGAAGCTTATGTTGGGTTACTTAATACTTGAGACTAATCTGCTAATAGTAAAATCAAGACTATGACTCCCCAAGTTTTCCTCATGGCTTCTAAATGCATTTCTGCATCTCCGTATGTAGCTGTAATTCAAATTACTCCATCTGCCAACAAAAACATAAATGGACTCTGAATTTAAAAAATTTAAAATCATACTTGTCTGAATTGTTTCCTGTTGTTATGAGTTACAGATGATAATATAACTGAAACATAAGAGGGAAAATGTCTGTTTTTTCCCTTTTATTTTATGTATACAGCAACACTTTTTGGGGACAGTCAGGCTCAATGTTTCTGCTATACAGATAGTCAGTTTCTACTTTTATCTCTGTAGGTCTCTCTTATAGCAACAAGAGAGAGGACCTTTCCCCACCAGCCCCAGGTAGCAGTGGTAAAGACTGCCAGAGCACTTAACATGGACCTTTCTAGTTAGGTTTATATTCTGAGGAGTATGGAAGATTAGTAGACTACACACTTTGAACCAAAAATATTTTTCCAACTTCTAGCTTTCAGCATAAAACAGAGTCTTCTCCTTGCCTCCACTCCACTCTTCCTCAACAATCTCCTCTCCTTATTTCATGATCTTTAGGAGAAGGTCCTTGGGCCCCTCTCTGCCCTCTAACTGCAAGTCTTGACTTGAGATGGGATGCTGGGTTACCTTCCATAATAACGATCTCCTTCCATAAGAGGTCCAGTATTATGTTTTTAATGTTTTTTCTCTTGCCCTGATGCTTTTTTGAGTCACTATTGGATCCCCTAACTCTTCTTTACAACTGGGGCATTGAGGAACAGATTGTTTTTAATGGGGTTTAACAGGAATGGATACTAGTACCAGTTATAGTGACAGCGCCAGGGACAAACATGAGGCAACTACAAGATTTAACACCTCTGTATTTAATCACTTGCTCTCACGTAATCTCTCTGCCTACGTGATTTGAAACAATTCATTTGCATGGTAAATAGCATGCTTAGATGAAGGTAAAAATTAAAAAGAAAATATAAATTGCATGCTTCTTCTGTGTGAGTTTTGAATTCAGCTTTATTAACATACTAAACAATGGAGATAAATTTTACTCTGAACAGCAACTAATGGTTCATCAGATTAGAATATCTTTGTTTTAACCTTGGTTGAACTTGGCATTGTGGAACATTTGAATTAAAGAAGCTTGCCACAGATTTTGTATCTCTCCAGCAGAGCTCCATTGCATCTCCCCTTATGTTAGCACTCCAGGGCAGTTTAACAGGGGTAAAAATAAACCCTTCTGAGACTCTTTATTTAGAATGTTTTGGAACCCAGCTGTACAAGTAAAACTTCAAAATCACTCGTTCCCCCTTTCAGAGGGCCTCCTTGGGGCTATTTGGAAAACATTGGGTTTGTATGCCACAGTCAAGAGTGCCACTCAGGAATCAGAACACTACCGCATCTATAGCGCAGCAGCAGCACATTGTACTATTCCCAAAAGACCGGGGAAAATGTTTTGTGACACACTGCAGCTGACGGAATGCCAGTGAATAAAAATGATTACAGGTAGTTGATTTAAAAAAAAAAAGTCTCCTATTGATCCAGCATGTAAAATCCAAACATGACATTTGCAGATGACACTGCTACATTTCCCCTTTTGCCAGCACTGAGTATCTCCCCACTCTCATCTTTTGGTTCTGGGTATGGTCATCAGTGAAAGATTTGTCTTACTAAGGAAGAGACAAGAATCATGCTATTAGAGTTTATGGCCTCTCCTTGTTTAAAATGCATTATTTAACACTAAAACTCTAGTGGAAGTGCAGTACAATATTAAAAAATATTGTAGTTGGGGGAAAAAAATCTATGTTTGGCATTTTCGTGGAGCAATAGGTACAGATGCCTGTACAGGATATGAAAGGAGATGCACTTCTCACTAGATAAGGGAGAACAGAATTAAACCCCTCTGAAAGGGGTATTTACACAGCCAAAGAAACCAGTATAGCACTGGATGTAATAACGTGATTCTTCATAGAGTTTATTAAGAAAGCTGCCATTAACATACAATTTTTTCTACTGCTCAGGTGAAAATTACATTTGCTAATGAGTTTTGACAGTCTTTAATAAGATACATGGATAGGGTCAAGGTTTTTGGAGTGAAACCCCACCATCAGTATGATAGTTGTAAATACAAGCCTTTTCGCAGCTCATTAGCAAAACTAATGCTTGCTAATATACAATAGGATAATTATATTAGTGACATTCCAATGAATTGTTTCAGCACCTTTCATATTGTATTACTGAAATCTGTATAATTTGAGCAAATTTTCATTTGAAGTTCTTTACTGTGACCTTCCTAGTCAAGTTCCTATTTTTCAAACAAGTTAGTTGCTTTTCTTTGTATGACGAGACCATAGGTTGCATAAACGATACTTCCACTCATCTCAGACCAACTATGTATTTTGTAGCATCTTCTGAGAAATATGTATGTTCAAAGTTTCTGCACTTGCATTACCCAGTGGCTACTCAACAAATATAGCTTTTTTATATGTATTAAGTATTTGCTGTTTAGAAGAAAAAAATGTGACATACTCTATATGTCAGAACTATGATATCATTAAAGGTCTGTATTTCACAATTATGCCTTTTTTGTTGTTGGGCTGGCCAGTGTTCTCTTCAGTTATGTTTCTAATATAGTTGATAAATAAGAAGCAATGAGAAGTGCTTTATGTGAACAACAAAGTGTACAATGTGAGTTTGGAAAATTCAGCCCTGAAAAAGTGCAGTGGTTGATTGAAGGAAGTGAAAGAAAATGAGATAGCAAAGGAAAGTTGATTATAGTTTATCTGCCCTCCACTTCCTCCCCAGTATCTATCTAATCTATCTATCTATCTGATATAAACAAAGGTGCATTTGGCATAGTCTTCTGTGGGCCTCTGTACCTACTGGTTTAAGATGGGTGTATTTGAACTTATTTCAAATTCCTGGAAAGTTAATTTAAGAGAAAAGGATACTTGCATATGGTAGCCAAAGCAAAACAAACAAACACACACAAAAATACATCTTTGTAGCTGAAAGAGGATTATTTATTGATAAATCTATAGGATCTTTAAACAAATTGTTCCAAATTATGGGAATTATACGTTGGGTTTACCTTTTGTCTTATAGTTTTCCGCTTCCTCTAATTTAACAAATCTTCCTCTATGACTTGAATAGTTTGATTAAATAAATCACCAAACATTCCTGTGTCATCTCCAAGGAGCCACAGGAATGAATGGTAATATCCCAAATGGCTCAGGTCTTTCCCCATTGATGCAACCCATTGAGATATTATAGGTACTTGTTCCTCCTCCAGAGCTTCCAGCTATAGAGTTCCACAAAGCTCAGTGCACTCACCCATACTATTCAATATCTGAATTACACATAAAAAGTATGTGAAAAGAATGTTTTCAAGGTTTCAAAGTCAAGTAAATTCCAGAATTAAGGTTATCTGTTCAACCTTAACTCAGCCTCCCTATACATCTGCATTATAATTAAGGCTGCAAGTCTTTCATGGAGCTGGGGTGGCTCCAGGGCGAGCCACACCGGCCGCTGCTCGGGCAGCACCAGGCAGCTGGTCCCAGGTGTTGCCTTAGAGCAGCAGCGGCACCCCAGGTTGTGCCCCCACCCCCCGCAACAGCGGCAGTGGGGCCCCAGGCTGCCCCGCTCAGCGCAGCAGCGGTAGCAGGGCCCTGGGCCACCCCTGCCCTCCAGCAGCAGCAGTGCAGGGCCTGGGCTGCCAGCCCCCCCGCGAACAGCAGCAGCAGCTGGGCCCCGGGCTGCCCCCCGCCTAGAGCGGTGGGGGCGTGAGTACTCCGGGCCACCTCCTCCCCAGCAGCAGCGGCAGGGGGCCACATCCCTTCCACCGCAGTTGGGTCCGGAGTGCCCCCGCCAGATGAGCAGCATGCCTGGAAGTGCCCCCCCCCCCCCCCCCCACCAAAGATTTAGTTAGGGGTATTTTTAGTAAAAGTCACGGATAGGTCATCAGCCCATGACTTTTTGATTATTGCTCGTGACCTGTCCGTGACTTTTACTAAAAATACCCATGACTAAATCATTGCCTTAATTATAATTATAATACAGTCTTTAATTGCATGATCACATTATATATGGTCAGTACTCAGTTAATGAGCAGCTATTAAATATTTTGTTTTATCCCCATTGTTCAGTGTGTGGCTAGAGGTCTTATTTACTGCATACTGCCCCGGGGCGGAGGCATCGGCAGCCCAGGCCCGTTCGTTCCCCTGTGGGACCCAAGCGGGACGGGGGGCCTGGGGCCTGCTGCCCCCACTCCGGGGCTGCCGCGAGATAGCACCAGTTGGGCAGCAGCCCAGACGCGACTGGCCAGGGGCTGGGCACAGCGTGCGCGCTGCTAGGTCCCCGCAGCAGGCCTGGGCTCATGGGGTTCTGGCCCGGGCGCCAGATCTGCAGCCGCCGAGCTTGGCCATCGGCTGCTTCCTCCCCCCCGCGGCAGTGGGAGCTGCAGCAGCGGCTGCTCCCGAGTCCCACTGCCCAGGGGGGAGAACAGCCACCGCCTGGCCCCGCGGGCCACCCCCCTACTCTCCCTACCGCCCGACTGAGTCCTGCCTGCTCGGGGCCAGGCCGGACTCTCACTCACCCTGGCCCCGTGCTACCCCTGCGTCTCCGGGGCCTCCCTCCAGCGCTTGTGGAGGAAGGGTGTTTTTTTTTTTTTTCCCCTGCCCCCCCCCGCCACGCCCCCCCCAAACCCCCCAACCCCCCCCCCCCCCCCCGCGTCCCGATATTTGACTTGGGTGATCTGGTCACTCTACTATGAACAAACCTAGTTTCTATTCCCTAGTGGCTCTTACTTTGGAAAATATCTTAGTGGGCAAATAGAACAGTGAAATGTTTAGAATAAATAAAATTTGCTTCCTTCACAATAGAGAGGTGAGAGTTTTTAGTATTCTAAAAGCTATTTAGACTAGCCAGCATATTTGGAAGCACCAAGAAAACTTAGAAAGAAAAAAATAACAAAAGAAGCAGTTGGGCCCTCAGGCCTTTCCTGATAGAATGTTTTTAAATCTCCTTTGAATTGCCTCAGGCTCAAAAGGACAGTCTAACCTGGCCTTTTATTCTGCTGAGTAACCAGACATATTAGCCTTCACAATATGACCTTTTATCTCCAGAGACCTGATTCTTGTTCGTATAAAGGTGCTAATAGACGTCTTGAAAAACTTCACAAATTTCTTTTGTTTTATATTTCATAGCTCCAATACAGTCCTTAATTACTAAAATAGATCTTTTTCTTCTTCCCTTGTCTGATCATATAAGCCAGCAGTGTGAGAGCTTTATTGTCCCTCTTTCAGGGAAATGTTGGCAGTGGAAGGCTGACTGGTTTTGCCTGCCTCTCCCTCTTCCTCTGGAGATTAGTATTTAACTGACCTCAAAAGGCTGGTATATTTCAGATTTTTTTAGAGCCTCTTTTTAAATGGGATTTTTTTTTAACTTTAAACTTTTGTGTGAAGACTATTCCTTTCAGCCTCTCTCTTCCTCCCTCCACCCCCACAACTTCACCCCAAAGCTAAATTAATAAGTGTATCCCTTATTGCAGTTTTATAAGCTTTCCAGGCAACATTATTAGAAGTTTCACAATTTTCATTGTTTTCTGACTTTTTGTTTTATTTCTTAAAGATAGGTCGTCAATAATGATGAGGAAAGGTCACTGATACAGAGTGATCTGGATTGACTGATGAGCTTGGGTGCAAGCAAACGCTATGGCCTGGAGACGCACAGAGACCTAGACATTACAACAATAAAGATGAAAGAGGGGAGATTGAGGGAAGCCCTCATCAAAATTTCCAATAATCCAGTGGTTATAGCACTCTCCTCAGAGTTGGAAGACCCCTGTTCAAATTCTTTCTCCCGCTCATGTCAAAGAGAGAATTGAGCCTGTGACTTCCACATTCCAGGTGAGCGCACTAACCACTAGCTAAAAGTTATGTTGGCAACCCTCCGCCTAGATTTTGAATGGGACTCGATCTAGTAGGTCTGTTCAGGTCAGGCCATGCAGGTAAGATAGGCAGATGAATCTCTCTCTTTCTCTGCTTCAATAAGGGAGAAGCTTATCAATAGATCATTGGGGTGTAGTTGTGAGGGATGGGGAAGAGAAAGAAGCTATCAGGAATAGACTTTTCCAGTTTACATCAGAATCACAAGTATCGTTCTCTCTTTCTCTCTGGCATAATTTATACAACCAATATTAATACAAGAAAACAAGCATTTTAATCTTACAAAGATATCTTCAGATTACTGGTGGCCTTGACTGGTGGCCTTTTGTTACTAAGCTGTTGTCTAATCAGACACACTGTATTAGGACAGCTGCAAATTTAAAGACATAGATCAGTATATTGATAGAGGTTTGGGAGCTCAAACTCTTGCAGGAAAAGCAGTTTCTTTGTACAGTTAAAAACAATCAAATCACTTGAACTCTTAACATAAAATATAATTAGAAAGGTAAAGAATATTTCATAAATGTCTTCAACACTATCTAGATTTACCCTGAGTTACCTTGTATAGCCCAAGAATGAATATAGTAACGGTAAATGATCACAATGCACTTTCTTAAGACTTGATCTAAAACTATTACCAAGCTTCAATTTTAAACAAAACGCAGTTCTTCACATTGTTTTCATATTTGCTTCATAAAATTACTGCCTTTCAGGTTATTAAACTTAACCAGAACGTTTCCCTCTTTGAAATCATGTGTTTCAAGACTAGTGTAAGGGGACTGTTGCCCCCTTACTAACATTCAGTGGGGTGTTTTGGTTGGCTAGCTCCCAGCACTGAAAGGGGAAGGGTCGATGGCAAATCAGGAGCCTGAGACTGACAGTCCCCAGGGGCAATGGGGAGAGGCCAATGCTCCAGATCAGCCTGATTGACAGGGCGGGCAGGCTAATCAGAGAGTCAGGAGGCCAGGGTGGGTCCCGTCCTCCGTGGAAACTGGAATGGCCTGAGTCAGACAGAGTGGGGCCGAGCTAAGGAGAGGGCAGGGGCCCGAGCTAAGCTGCTGGAAGCAGAGTTGCAGCCCCCAAAGCCAGAGCACAGCCCGGAGAGAGCAGACCCGCCCTGGGACCAGAGCTGTAGCAACCAGAGCCAGAGGGGCCAGACAAGCAGCCAGGAAGCAGGTCAGAGCTGGGAGCAGAGTCACAGAAGCAGCCTGCAGAGCAGAGCTGTCCTGGGAGCAGAGCTGCAGCAACCAGAGCCAGAGAGGCCAGAGAAGCAGCCCAGGGAGCTGAAGGCAGAGCAGCAGCAGCAGCCGTGCTGAGGCAGAGTGGAGCTGGAGCTGGGGCTGGAGCAGTCCGGAGCTGGAGCTGAGGCTGGAGCAGTCCAGAGCTGGGGCTGGGGCAGTCCGGAGCTGGAGCTGAGGCTGGAGCAGTCCGGAGCTGGGGCTGGGGCAGTCCGGAGCCGTGTGCAGTCCGAGTGCGGTGAGCAGCTGGGGAGAGTGAGGGGGACCCTGGGCAGTGGGCCCAGCACAGGGAGACGCCTCAGCCAAGAGGCCTTGCAGGCCAGACTTGCAGGGGGATCATAACCCCGACTGGGCAGGGGCGACGCTGGGAAAAAGGGTCCTGCCACCTAGAGCCTGAGAGCGTGTGGCCACCGCCAGAGCAAGTGTCCAATCCACAGCGTCTCTGCAGCACAGACAGGGCCTGAGAAGCAGGCCTGGGACCTACAAGGAACAGATTGAACTGCCCTGACGTTCCAGAGACACTGGTTGTAATGTTCCCTGCCACAGAGCAGGGTGATGTGTTTTCCTCTAACCTTTCCCATTTTTCCTTATTCTTTTTTTAAAATTAATTGTTAATTAAACAACTTGTATTTGCTTTAAATTGTATGAAATGATCAGTGGGTCAGGGAGGTGCCCAGTGCAGAGAGAGTACCCCGGAGTGGGGACACCCTAGCCCCTGTCCTGGGTGACCACCGCAGGGTTGGGGGTCGAGCCCCCCAGGAATCCTGGGCCCAGCCTTGTCGGGGTTTATGAGGACTCTGCCAGACAGGAGAGTGGAAGGGAAGTCCTCAAGGGCAGGGAGGCCTCTGGGTAAAGGAAGTGGGAGCGAGGACTCGGATCCTTTCGCTAGCCCTCTTCACCGGGGTAGTGCAGAAGCCAGGAAAGTTCCCCACAATAGCGGGACCATTCCCCCGCTTACACTAGCAATCAGTTTTACTAAGTCATAGTTTGTGATTATTACTTCTGCAATTGATATTTATGGTTTAATTATGCTTTCCTGTACAAACCATCACAACAATGTAATTTTAACTAAAAAGGGTTATGGTGCCTGTAAATTCAGACAACACACAGCTCACACTGGAAATGTTTGAATGCTCAAACCCCTGCAGCAATGCACTTCCTGCAGCTGACCTGGGTGCACAGTAGGAGGTTTAAAGAGACTGGGGTGGAAACGTAGAGCCTTAATGTTTTACTTAGTAGCTTTGTATGGCAAAAAAACCCCACCAGTTTGGAAGATTCAACAATTTCCAGTGGAATTCTCCCTTTTAAAGATGAGGCATATTTCTAGACCTGGTAAAAATGCTCCCCACCCACATCAAGGGGTGGGGGTAAATTGATGGGGCCAGCGGTGAAAGGGGGGCCGTCCCTGTAGCAAGGGAGTGAGGCACTTGCCAAAGGACAATAGGTAGCTGCTCCCATGGGAGTCTCTGGCAGCCATTGGTCAGCTGGGGGAGATGGGTGCTGATTGGCAGTGTTCCCCAGTTCCCAGGATTTAGCCCAGCATAGGGGCCATGGATAACCTTTTTTGGCTTAGTTCCAGCAGAGAAGGGATTATTCACAAGCTTCCAGCAGCAGCAGTCCTCAAGATTCAGGGGAATGATGGTAAGTTTTGTAGGACCCCTTTCTCAGGGGCAGAGGGTCTGCTCCAGAGGAGGGGCATCTCTTTTCCACTGTGGGGGTTGTACCTTTGCTCCCTGCCATGGGGGCTCTGCCTATTATTGGAACAGGAGCCCCCTTAGGGAGGGATTCCATGCCGACTCCCCAGCCCCAGTCAAGTGGGGGAGGTAGGAACTGTATGGAGAAACCGTTGGGGCCACCAGGACCTGAAGTGGTGAAGCCCTGGTCAGGCCTGCAACTATGCCCCACATCCCTGCTCACATGGTGCTGCTACAGTGGCTGGGAGGGACCCTGTTGGAACAGGATCTTTTGCCTGGGCCACACCCCTCCCCCTGCACAGAAGGAGGAGCTTTGGGAGTGCATTGGTGGTCTGTGTGTTCGCCTACACCTCCCCCATGTCCAACTTCTGGTGGGGAAAGGGGAGGGGCTCGTGGGGCCTTGGCCCAGGATACAGCCAGGTAGCTGCTCCAGGAGCTATTCTGAGGGAGACAGGCACTCCCCCCGTTGAGGTTCTGAATCCCCATACAGGAGGTCCATGGGGTGGATTCAGGGTCTGAGCTGGACGATAGTGAGGGTCTGAGCCTCACTGAGGTGGATGAGGATGAGGAGGAGTGGATGAGTGGCCCTGGTCCTGGGGCGGCGGGTCCAGCAGTCATCCTCAGCATGCAGTGGTGAATTCTGCAGCAGCCTGCAGCTACTGATGGAGGGGATTGCAGTTTTTCTTTGGCTTCTCTTGTTGGCTTCCTGGCTCTCCCTGTATGCCTCTCTCCTTCTCAGATGCAGCCTCTGAACTCCAAAAGTACTGCTGGCAGCTGGCCTTTTATGTTGCATTGTAGCTTTTTCTTTATATACCTTCCAGTTAGCCACAGTTATCTCACTTGCACATATTCCGTCTTGACCATTGTCTCAGAATTCTGATTGATAGCGCTGACCTTTAAAACAAATTGTGATCAGTATGAGTGGGTTCTGACCAGTTAGAGCAGGGATCGGCAACCTTTGACACGCAGCCCGCTAGGGTAAGCACCCTGGCAGGCCGGGCTGGTTTGCTTACCTGCTGCATCCGCAAGTTCGGCCGATTGCAGCTCCCACGGGTTGCGATTCGCCGTCCCAGGCCAACGGGGGCTGTGGGAAGCGGCGCGGGCCAAGTGATGTGCTGGCCACTGCTTCCTGCCGCCCCATTGGCCTGGAGCAGCGAACCACTGCCAGTGGGAGCCGCAATCGGCCGAATCTGCTGACACGGTAGGTAAACAAACTGGCCCGGCCTGTCAGGGTGCTTACCCTAGTGGGCCGTGGGCCAAAGGTTGCCGATACCTGCTCTAACTGGTCAGAACCCACTCATACTGGTCACAATTTGTTTTAAAGGTTGCCGATCCCTTAGTTAGAGGCTTAACTGCCTGACCTCTCTGTCACCTTGCTACACATGCTCAGTAGTTACCAATTTTGCACATGTTCACTTTTCTCCTTTGCCTCAGAACTGTGATTCTGTTGAGTCACACCCACTTTGCTCTTTGCCAGGATCCTTTTTAAAAAAAGAAACCCTAAGAGCTTACTGAGCATGCTCAGGATTTGCAGCCTCCATCTCAGAGTGGAGTGATGTTTGCTTATTCAGAATGGAGATCAGAAATACAAAGTAGACACCTGAGAATTTTCTCTAGTAATATGAGAGATGTATTTCCTTCTTCACGTATAAGGACTGTGATGCAGGAGGGCCAGGAAGAATGTTTGAGGGGAAAATATATAAGCCCTAGGCTAATTAAGGTGTGGTTCCCTGTATTCTAGGGAGGGTTGCTACAGGTTAATTGAAGCACATGTAGTCGATTAAGGAGGCCCTGTCAGGAACCTAATAAAACCCCCTGCTTCAGGAAGTCAGTGGAGGAGGCGGAAGGAGAGAGGATTGAAGCGTGGAGGTGTGCTATGAGATTTGAAATACCAGAGAATTGACATAAGGGAGATCCTGTCCCAGTATCTAAGGACTGAAGGTACCCCAACCAGGGGGAAGACGGTAAGAACCTGCAGGGGTTGAGAGCGGCTGGGGCTCACCGTGAGGAGCAAACCAAGACCCCTCCCCTGCTTCCCTCGTCTACCACCTTCCTGGGCCACTAGTGGAGACCTCAGTGCCCCAAGAGCAGGGGCAAGGGATAGTGTCTTAGCCCCCCTGCCAAGAAAAGTGTAGGACCCACCATACTAACACTGGCCATCTTGCCACGGGGGTGTAGCATGGTTAAGGTGTGAGAGAGAATGTAGACAGAGGGTGGCCAGGTAGTGGGCCTGTCCTATTGGAGTAAGTTAGATCTGGGAAAACCCACCATGTGGGTATTTCATAGTGCAGAAACTCTTAGAAGGGTGGGTGCCGAAGGGATGACAGGTTTCCCATAACACTGGAAATCCTGACAGGATTAGTACAGGGTCTGCTGTAGGTGGCATTTGTTGTTGCCCTCTTCGGCACTTTTAGAGTGAGTGAGCTGTGGCCTATGACAGCTGCGGCCAGGTCCCAACATACATTAAATATAACAGACGTACAACTATCTGCAGGAGCAGTGTCCCTGCATTTAAGGGACAAAGCACAGAGGGAAGAGGTGGCTTATGTGATGTTGAAGGAATGTTCAGATGGGTGCTTCTGCCCATAGGTGTAGTTTGACTACTATATTTTAGGGGTGCAAAACACACGCGTGCACATGCACGCACACACTGAAACCAATTCCCTTGGCTTGCTGGTTCTCTCCCCCTGCCTGGAGTGTTACCTGGGCTGCTGATGCTGGGGAAGTGGGGAAGATGGGCTCACTTAACAGGGAGCCCCAGCTGCCACTCCGGCATCAGCTGCTACAGTGACAGCTGTAGGCTGCTTCTGCAGTCCAAAGCCTAAACCAAAATACCTATGAAGTTCAGATCTAGATCTGAACTTTGCAGCACAGACCCAGCTCTAGAATTAACTAGTGTGTTTGCTTCTCAAGACTTCCTCTCTGCGTATAGCATTTTAGCAAAAATAGAAGTAGCTCTGTTCTATTGTTTCATTTATCAGAGGGATATGTTCTCCAAATATTGGACCAATAAAATAGTCCTCTATACATTTTTGTTTTATCCTCCAATGTGTTCAGTTTTGTAACACAAAGAAATTCAATTGAAAATATGTTTTGTGTTTTACTGTGTAGGTTCATTTGTTTCTCTGTGTGTGGTGTGTTTATTTATTTTTAAAAAAGAACATTTTATTTTTTGGAAGACTTCAGAGTTTTTGAAATGTTCTTCCACTGTCACCAAAGCCACATATGATCTTCTCTCGTTCACCCGCACATCTACCAATGTGATATGCCATCATGTGCCAGCAATGCCCCTCTGCCATGTACATTGACCAAACCGGACAGTCTCTACGCAAAAGAATTAATGGACACAAATCTGACATCAGGAATCATAACACTCAAAAACCAGTAGGAGAACACTTTAACCTGTCTGGTCACTCAATGACAGACCTGCGGGTGGCAATTTTGCAACAGAAAAGCTTCAAAAACAGACTCCAATGAGAAACTGCTGAGCTGGAATTGATATGCAAACTAGATACAATCAATTTAGGCTTGAATAGGGACTGGGAATGGCTGAGCCATTACAAACATTGAATCTATCTCCCCTTGTAAGTATTCTCACACTTCTTATCAAACTGTCTGTACTGGGCTATCTTGATTATCACTTCAAAAGTTTTTTTTTCTCTTACTTAATTGGCCTCTCAGAGTTGGTAAGACAACTCCCACCTTTTCATGCTCTCTGTATGTGTATATATATCTCCTCAATATATGTTCCACTCTATGCATCTGAAGAAGTGGGCTGTAGCCCACGAAAGCTTATGCTCAAATAAATTTGTTAGTCTCTAAGGTGCCACAAGTACTCCTGTTCTTTTTGTGGATACAGACTAACATGGCTGCTACTCTGAAACCTCTCCTCTTCTGTCACTCTCTCTTTGACAATTTCTTTAGGTCACACACAGACAATTCCAGCTGAGATTGGTATCCAAATCTAATTCACATCATTCTCTATAGCTCAACTGTAACATTGACTAAAAAGATGACCTTGAAGCCTGTTTGACCTACAAAACAATACTCAGCAAAACTGTCCTGGATCCTTTCCTTTAGTTTTTACTGTCTGATTCTTTGGTACAGATAATTACACAAAGTATGGATAAATGAGGAGTTTTCATTAGCATACAGCAGTCTGTGTAAATTATACATGGACATTTACCACTTTCGATGGCCAAATCCTCACTCTTGGGTAATTTAAATTCTTTCCTATAGCAATAATTTTGATTTTATACAGAATGTGTAAATCTAAAATAACCCTTTCCCTCTCAAACACTTACTGCATACAAGCTATTGAATATCCTGCACTTTCATGAAATTCTTTAACAGAAGAATTTGAAAACAAAACTAGAGCAATTAAATCAAATTAGTTTTAATTTCTGTATTAAAAATCGGAAATGTCCAGAGGCATGGTTCTCACTGTATCTTGCAGACATATAAATCAGGGGCATTGTAAAAAACCAACATCAAAACAGTGAGTTACAAAAAATCAAATCCATCCAGTGATATTTCTACATAAAATAACTGAAGGATTCAGAAGTCTGTAAATTTATTAATTATTTTAAATTAAGGAAGTAGTTTACAACAGAGGTTCTCAACCTGTTTCTATCTGAGCCCTCTCCTCCCCCCCCAACATGCTATAAAAACTCCATGGCTCAGCTGGTGGATTTCTGAAACCTGCTCAGGGCCCTACAGGAGGCCCCGGACCCCTGGTTGAAAACCACTGGTTTACAAGATGGTTTATGAATGAATTAAAAGCCTTTTCATTGAAAAATACATTGGGTAGTTACAAGTATGGAAGGTGTTATTGACCCATTCAGCAATACTATTGTGGTCCATTCCATGTAAGTTTATTTCTGGAATAGGTGGTACTTGTACTTGTTTCTCAGCCTTCAATTAATATACTAACAGTCAGACTATCACCCTGCTTCTGCAATGTGATTTGCTAGCTTGGCATCCTGCCCCTTTGCAGATTCAATGGGGCTCTACCTGGACATAGAAGGAGGATCGTACTGTGGGATCCTGTAAAGAATATGCTAAGTCTTGGAGTACAATACTAGTATAACCAAGTGGGACATATCCTTTTCTGAGGATGGAATCTTGTATCAAATCTGGGGTGAATTCTTTGGAGGTGGGTTCCAGTTGAATTGTTTGAAAGCCGTCATAAGGATTATGGAAAGGATTAATACAGCAGTGGAAATGTTCTGTACTGAAGTAAGGAGATATCTTCATGATAAATGTTCATTCTGATATTTTGCCATACCACTGGGAGTTCTATAGATAGATGGATGTAGGGTAGGATATCAAGTTCTTGGATTCAGTGTATAGAGCAGAGGAGAAAACTGTGCCCTTTTAAAAATGCTGGCACCAATTATTTATCTTTTAAGGCTCTTAATAAAATAATTCCTCATATTTGCTAGAAGAGGGAATGTGAACTATTTTCAGTGCATGGTAAGCATCACTTCCCCAGTATGTGAACACACAGGGCCAAATTCAGCCTTTGGTGTATCCAATGACTTCACTGGAGTTGTACCCAAATTACATCAGAGTGAATGAACTTGAAAAATGAGTTTAATGTTAGGAGCTATATTATGAATAAGCACTGACATCATTTTCCTCAATTTGCCTCCATTTCCAGCTGCACCAAGCTCATGTCAATACTCTGCATTGCACCAAAATTAGCTCACATCTTCCCTAACATTCAGGAACAAAAATTGGGTATGTCTTTTCTTGTGGTGGGACAGAAGTGGCAATGATTTCTTTGGCTAACACTGTTTCAACAGCTTTATTGTTTAAAGAGAAAAGACACACATAAACATGTTACACAGCAATTACACAGTATTTCCTAATGGCCAATTTTTCTGGGAATATTTTCAGGCCCTGAGCTACAAAACATATGGAAGTCCAGATGAGTTTGCTGTTTTTTTTCTTCTTCTCTTGTTTGTTTAATTTCTGCTGACAATATCAGATTTTCCATCACCAATGTCAAAGTCCATACTTAATTCAGCGGAGGAGCTGAATTTTTCCAATGTTGTTTTGTTACGTACCTTAGTGAGAACACTACATTAGTCTTTTCACTTTTGTCTTCAATAAGTAGCTTGTGCAGTTCTAAAGGCATTTATACTAATAGTTCAAATCTTAAGATTTATTGCTACTAGTAGACTTAGCTGGTCACTGAAGACTTATCTGTGAATTTTCATTCCTCTAACAAATCAACCTTATTCAACCACTATTTCTGTGGTGTTTGTGGTGTAGGGCAATAGTACATTTTGCTCAATAATGATAATTTCTTACAGTATGTGAACTTTGAAGAGTGTCCTGGGGTTCTGTAAAGCTCACATGTTTTTTTTGACCAAAAGAAGTTTTTTGTTTTTAGTGAAACTCCTGATCCAAAAATCTGAAAAATGTATTTTTTGAAACAATATAATTTAACAACTACATTTTTTTTCAACCCAAAGTACCTTGGAAAATTTAAGCTAAGTTTTTTGTTTAGGAATATTTTATACAATTCCTTTCCTGGGAATTCGTATTCAAACTTCAGTTTCAATGTCAAAGAACCCTTTGGTACCTAACGTGATTATGCTAGTAGAAAGATACATATTTCACCAATGCATAAGAAAGCTAGATGAATCTATTGATGAATAAATTTCATATTTTATAGGTACCACATGGGGTGTGTCTGAGGTGATGATTTGAGATCAACTTGTGGAGAAACCAGCCATCTTGTGCAGAGGTGAGTGGTTGTTATTATTAGAATCAGAGCTAACTTTACAGAAAGCTGTACTTACTGCTAGCCAAATTGAGTCTGATATGGCAGAGATTGAATTAATTGCTCAGAAAACTGCATAGCATGTTAATTCGTTGAGTGCAATTTCCAGAACATCATAGGAGTGGCAGCAAAATGGTGGTAAACAGCATACAGTTAAGCATATAATATACAGAGACTTTTCAGCAGCCTCCATTATATTAAACAAAGTAATTTTTGTATGCTGTATAGAATGAGGTACCTTGGATTCCTTGCAAAAAATTCCCAGTAACACTAACATGGAAAGAGATTTTGCTAATAGATATTACCATGTTCAGAATCAAGCGCATAAAGGCTTGTTACTCTGTTTAGATAATTGCAGTTCACCAGATTCTGTTCATAAATGGCTTTATTTGCCAAACTGCTATGTTGACATTTGCACCCCTATAGTCTGTTGAACTGGTGATACATACTAATTCAGCTGTGTCAGTTCTTCTCCAGCCTACTTACTTGCAATGTTTTCTTAGTATCCAGGGTACAGCACATAACGTATCTTTGGTGAATGCATGGTGATAATGCAAGTTGCTATTAAGGTACAGATATCATTTTGTTGTGAACACTGCCACCTCTCTGCTTGGCATCAGGGGCGGCTCCAGGCACCACTGCAGCAAGCGCGTGCCTGGGGCAGGAAGCCGCGGTGGGGGGGAGGGCGGCCTGCCGGTCGCTGTGAGGTCGGCAGGCAGGCGGCTTTCAGCGGCATGCCTGCGGGAGGTCCGCCGCTCCTGCGGCTTCGGCGGCAATTTGGCAGCAGGGACGCCGATGGCGCGGCACTGGTGGACCTCCTGCAGGCATGCCGCCGAATCCACGTGACCAGCGGACCACCCGCAGGCGCGCAACCAAAAGCCGCCTGCCTCCTGTGCTTGGGGTGGCAAAAAACATAGAGCTGCCCCTGCTTGGCATGAACTGGAAGCTTACTGGTTTAAAACTGCAGGTTATTAATTGCTGCATTCTTTCACACCTGCTTAGATGTAAACTGTTTTGTTTCATTTTTTTCCCATTGTGCCGGACTCCACGGAGTCTGACACATTGAGCTTTGCAACTTCATTTGTGAATGAAGCAAAACTCGGAAGGAAGTGTTATTTATTATTTATGTAGCACCCTATGTGTTCATGGCATTTTACAGAAAAATAAGGAAGCCAGGTTTCTGCCCTGATGACCTTACAATCTAAATAAACTCACAAATTAAATAACAAGGCCTGTACATCCAATACAAAAGAAACTGAAATTGTGTCCCTTGTGCTCCAAAAGTCTATGCATGTAGCACAAAGAAATGTACAATGCTTAGTTTCATTAAAGCAAAATCAGTAGGACAGAGATACTGTTATGCGAAATATCTTTGTAAATATAACTGTTTTTAAAAACAAGAATAAAAAAGGCAATCTAAGTTTAATGATCCATGTAAGACTATAGAAGAAAAGGTCCTACCACTCATAAATTATCAGGTTGGAAATTATGGAATGCTACGCTTGTACCCCTACATTAGGAACACAAGTTTTGTGCTTTTGATTCTCTTGATGGATCCTTGCTTACTAAATACAGCTGTCCTTGAGCAAAATGAAGTTGGGAGAAATGTCCATTGTGGTAGAACAAGAGTAGCACTTGAATGAACCCGAGATTACCTTAATGGAAAAATCCTATGGAATTAAATAGAAAATAATTGCCTTTCTGTAGAAACTGTAAGCCATGTTCCAGCAGGCGTAAAATTCACTATTAAATTCTATACAAATTTTGAGCCATTCTATAGAAAGGATCTAGTTCCCCATTAAATTCTATAAACGTGTAGAGCAATTTCTGTATAACTGAATTTAATTGCATCCCCTATAGGGATGAATTTCCCACTCTGCAAAGGCTACTGTGCACTTAATAAGTATAAGAGGGATAGGCATGTTAGTCTGTATTCACAAAAACATGCATCTGAAGAAGTGGGTTTTTTACCTACGAAAGCTTATGCCTGAATAAATCTGTTAGTCTTTAAGGTGCCACCGGACTCCTTGTTGTTTTCATAAGTATAAGCAGCACAAAGTGGCTTTAAAACAGATGCTGACTGCCATTAAAGCACACTGCTTGCATAAAGGGGCTCTGTGCCACCTCCTATATTAGCCACCCTCTACTGCTTTAGTAAAGGGATATGTCAGGAGTGCTCTGGGGGTGTGAGCTTGGGTGGGAGGGAGCATGATGGAGCCAAAGTCCATTGGCATACAGTCTGCTGTAGTGGAGTAAGGTCCCGGCTGTTCTAATGCTGACCCTGGCCAAGGAGTCACAATTCGATCCCTGTGGCCACCACTCTCCTGTATATCTGAGATATGGTCGGATACAGTGAAGAATAAATGGTTCCCCAGGCTCAAAATCAATGTGGGACCTTTCCTGAAGAACACTGGAGCGCCCTTTCCCATACTCTTTTGCTACCCTCTCAAAAATATCTGTTGCATTCCACAGTACCCTTTCCTTAACCCCTACCTCTCATTCCTCCCTGATGGTTCTGCTCCTGTCCTCTGCCTCAAATCCAACCCCTCTTCCCACTTAATATATCCAATAGCAGTTGACCAAGTAGGTTCTTGGCACCATCTGCAACTACTAAACACTTCTGCTGCTCTCATAACCAGCTGCTGCTGCTCCAGAGAATCTTATGAGTTCTGTGTAGGATGTTACTGGAGACTATAAAAAAGAGAGATAGTTGTACCTATGTGAGCATAGGTACATAGTTAATGAGTGACAACTACTGGAACACAATAATATGTAATATTATTCATGAGTAGCACCAACAAAGTTATTGTTATTGTACAAATGGCTTCTGGATCATACAGCTTTCAGAGGGTGACAGAAAACAAGTACAGATATGTGGGTGACTAATCCTGTGCCCTGGGTGTTCCTTGCTAACCCATGCTGCATTTCCATCATCCCTGCCCTTCCCCACCCCCTCCAAGCAGGCCAATCTGAGTGAGTGGGATGGGGCATCTTTTGTATGCTGCCTCCATCCTCTGCTTCTGCAGGACCTTCAGGATACTTAGCCTTAACCACCAAGAACTGCTGAGGCTATGGGGGTGTAGTAAGATGAGGCCCGAAGCCTGAACCAAAGTACTTCCAGACACTGCTAAGCAAAAGCTGGGCTGTGAGCCAGAGGCAGGCCCCACTCACAGAAGTTGGCGAGAAGAGGGTTGTTAGAAGCAGGTGCATTCACACACAAGCACTAATAAGAGGAACTTGTGCCAAGATGGCACCTGGACAGTCCGATACAAGGACACTCCATAGACATAACAAGGAATAGGCAGGTGTATCTTAAGACAGGGTCAAAAGGACAGCATGATGGATAGATCTGTTTGAAACAACATGATCAAAGGGGGAGACAGCACCCTAATGAGCCAAGAGGCTGTACCTCAATACGTCAGTAGGATGGGTAAACTGAACTGTAACTGTATAAAAGTCGGTCCTGGAGTGTGCATCTTTGTCTGGCCTACGGGGCAGTGGAAAGTCCCGCCACTGACTGAGCCGGTCCATTGCCAGGGGGCACAAATTTGTAGTATGTTTTGTAGAGTCTACGGGAAACTATTACTGTGCTTCGGGTTCCTTTGTACCTTAATAGAGTCTGTGGTCTTTGGGGGTTCTCTCGGGGTCTGCTGTGTCAGCTATCTGCGCAGAGCTGGGGCACCACACAGAAGGAACACGCACACAGCCGACTGTTATCATCATCGAACAAGAGCAGAGCACCACATCGGCTACTGACAACAGGAGGCAGGGTTTATACTCCTGTTTGAGACCTGTAATTAATTTAACAGTTCTTACAGAATACTGTTATTTCTACTGGGAGATGCAAATATATGGTGATAAGTGTTACTCTGGAGTTCACCATGTGATGCTAACACACTTTTATGTGTTGTGGTCTAAGATGACTGTTTTGAATCATGTCTATGATGTTGGTTAGAGCTTCCTAGAATAAGCTAAATTCTTTAACTGCTTTTGGTCTATTCTAAATACTGACTGTGGTTAGATGGTGGCCTTCTGTGGAAATGAGATCGTCTTAGGGATGATGTCATGTGAAATTCATTGGTAAGTATGTTTTATGTGTTATCCTCTGTGGATTGGGCACAGAGGATGAGTCTGGTATTGATCTAGTTAAAGATCTTTTACTCTAGGTGTAGTAACTCATGCTTTTGGATCTGGAAGTCCCTGGTTAATCCCCAGCATGGTAGCCAGGATGGTGCCTTTCCCATATGCAGATGTTTCTTTTTCATCGTTATTCTCTGATATTTTTAAAATGACCTTTAGATCATTTCTATCTCTGTTCAAAACCTGTTTAGGGTCAGAGGTGTTTTCTATCTCTCTTCATCCAAAAAACAAACAAACAAACAAACCCTCTTGAAAGCTTACTACTTCCACAAGTCCCCAAAATGCTGATGTATACTGGCTTTGTGTGTTATCACGTCTCTCTCTAGCAGTTGGTCTAAGGGACTAAGTATCCTGCCATTATCTTACAGCTAAAGGAGTTGTTCATTGCTCAAGTGCTGAGGGCTTGTGCTTTTGGGTTGAAAGTCTGAAGTTAATCCCCACTATTAACTATGGGGTCTGTATGTGAATGTGACTAAGAAATGTTACATTAACCTGATTATACCACCCAAAAACCAAAACAGCAGTGCTTAATTCGTAATGAAATAGGTCCCAGGGCTCAAGCAATTTTTGTACTTTCATAACTGACATGGCAAGTCCACAGCTGCAGCTATGAACTGCCAAGTCTAGAATCTAGAGGTGCTAGCCCACAAATTAAGGATTGCAAAATAGTCCTGATTAGCTGTTTTTCAAAGGGTTTTTGTCTGATCACTGTCAGTCTTTTAGACGCTTAGCTCTTCATGGTAAAGTTGTGGGCCAGATCTTTGTCACCGGTGTGTGTGTGTGTGTAAATGCTGTTAAGCTTTGGGCCAGTCCTGAGTTTCAATTTACTTAGAACAGCTTCAGAAATATTTTCAGTTTTATGTTTGGCCACTGTTGGAAGACAGGATACTGGGCTAGATGGACCTTTGGTCTGACCCAGTATGGCCATTCTTGTGTTCTTATGACACAGAAGCTTTTCCTAGAACTGGATATTGTTGTAATGTGGACATGTTCTGGTCAGTCCTTCTGTTCCAAACCAATCTTCCCTACTCTAGGGGGAAATGGTGCAGAAAAAATGCATCCAGGAGGCTCTCCAAATAACTGGCTAATCTAATTTTAAGGTTGATTTGTGCAATCAGAACAAGACTTGGCCCGTGTTTTTGTTTTATACAGCAAATGGCACTCCACTGACATTAATTAAATCCAAGCAATAAATCATCAGTATGGTTATCCTTTTTATTTCAATACCAAGCGATCAGTACATATGGTTAAAATGAATAAGGACAACAAGTAGATGGGTACTTTCTATGGAATTATATTTAAGACTTTTGTGAATTTTTTTCTTGTTCTTTGTATATATTGCAATAAAATAATATCATTTAACAGTTCTATAGCACCTTTCATCTTAAAAACACTGCACAAGTATAAACTAGTGAGTCCTCACAATGCTCCTGTGAGATTGGTCACCATTATTCTCCTCATTTTACAGAGGAGGAAATTGAGACAGACATGATTCCAAATATTCTGGACATCATAGGTGGATAACAATTTTGTAAAAATTGTATATAAAATATGCATATATAATTTAACAGTGTTCTTCTAAAAGATTCTCTTCCTTGTGATTTATTTTTATCAGGAATATAAGCAAATTGTTCTGCTGTAAAATATACAGATGTTATATTTAGAAGTGTTAATCTCATGAACAGCTTGAGTTGCAGAGAGTACATTAACCCTAAATTGTTTGCAGGGTGAATGACCTTTATGAACCAAATGTTTTTAATAGCTATGGAGAAGACCTGCTACTAACAAGGGGATATTGCAGAAGGCCAGCAGATAATCCCCTCCCATCCCTATGTATCCCAGGAGTGGTCTGTTCCTTTCCTGCTATTGCTGCTCGCCTGAGGGCCTTTCAATATATTCCTTAGATAAGCTGAGCTCCTAGTGACTTCACTGAGAGTTTGGCCTGGGTGAGGAATGAAGCTTGGTCCTTACTTGGGTGGGCTTAGATGGCTCTCTGCTCAGCTTGCTGGCTTCTAGGGATCCATTTCTGACTTGCTGCATATGATGCATGGGGAGCCTGGACACCTAATTCGGGGGGCGGGGAATTCCACTGGACAGCAGGACACCTACAGGTTAACCTTTGCAACATCCAAGTACCCTCTGTGAATCTAGCCCTCTGTGCCTCAGTGCCCCTGCTATAAAATGGGGATAACACCAATTTACCCCAGGCTGTGTTGTAACACTATATTTCTTCATGTTTGTGGCACCTTATACAAAAGCCCAAGAAGAAAGTAATAATGATGGTGTGTAGTAAATAAGGACTGGGTCCACATAATCAAAGATTAGGATACAAAGAAATGTTGAATAGCTACCCATCTGGGGCCTGATCCAGTGTCCACAAAGTCAATGGGAATCGTTCTATTGACTCCAATGAACACTGGATCAAACCTAGTGAGCACGCTTTGGCCTGTGCGCTGGCTCAGGCAACAGTCCTGTGGAAAAAATAATATGGGATCCTGTAATTAAAGACTAGTAACACATACACACAAGGGGGATGAATTAATATTGCACAGACATCCTTACTTCTGTCATATACTAACTTCTGGGTGATTTGACTTTGCAATCTGAATGTTCTGTTAACAGTTTTTTTTAAAAAAATGTAATTTTATAGAGATCGAATCAGATCCTCCATTGGTATGAGTTGTTGTAGCTCCATTGACTTCAGTGGAACTACACCAATTTTTATCAGCTGAGGATCTGTCCCAGACATTTATTACATGATCATATAGTTTCAAGCTTTTATTGGCATGAATTTGGGTTTCTGCAACATTTATGAGTGCAAATGTGTTATGCATGTCATGCCATATCATTACCACTAAATCCTTTATGCCACTCTCATGCATTTTGTTTGTCATGTATTTGACAGAAAAAAATATTTTAGAAATATTGTAGAGCATTTTTTATTCTTACTATTTTTCGTATCTCTCAACATTTAAGGCAAGGTTGTCTTTGTTACTATGAGTCCAGCAATACAGAATTCAGAGGGAGGGAAAAATGATAGCTAATAAATGTTAGAAACCTCTAGAAGTTACTTTCTGTAAAATAGCTTTTCCATACATAATAATGTCATGGTTTTATGGCCTGATGTCTCCTGATCTTCCATTATTAGAAGCTGAGCCCCTTCCCAATGATATACAGCTCCCATTTGTAGCCTGGATTGGTAGTAAGATACTGGACCTTAAACCTGTGACTGGTGCAGGACTGAAAATTGTCTATCCTGGGCCTTGTGTTCATGTTATTTGGTGGTAGTAGAGGGAAGCCAAGGAAGCGTAATTTCTATATTTATGTATCTGAAAAATATACATTAGGAAGCTACTTAAAAATTGTTGAACGCTGAGCATTAAAATTGCACTAAAAAAGTGCAGGCATATACTCGATTTCTGTTCCCACCATGTTGATTCTTAACTTTGTCTCTGAGGGGAAATAGAAGTAGTGGTATTAGAAGTAATTTTGTGAGACCATACTAGAGGGTCTTATCCAACACCCATTGAAGCCAATGAAAATGTGCCTTAAGTTCCCAGTGCTGTGAATGGTCATGCATAGTCACATGTGTAAGTGTTTGGAAGACTGGTGCTTAGATGACCATCTGCTGCTCTAAAATAAACCTCTTTCTATTTATAGAATCTAATAAATGAATTTCTAAAAATCTACAAAGTAGTAACATCACCATTTACAAGAAAACTATTAATGGGTTTCCCTAGGAGTATGTTAGTAAATGTCAGACTTCTGAAGGATGCATTTCTGCATAATCTTTCAGTGTTTGAAAATATTGTAAAACAAGTAGAAATGTTCAGTTTTCTATTGCTGCTTGTTTGTTGCTTTTGTAAGTATTTACCACCTGTACTTATTAACCTTCAACACGGGGAACTCAGGATCTCAAACATCTGCTGCTGCTAGCTTAGTCCCTTGCCAGATTTAAACTTTATGTTGTTGGAAAGAGAATTTCATTTCGCACTGCAGAAATTATGCACATATTTTATCTGGTCAAAAATATGGGGATCCCATATAATTATTGGAATTCTGCTTGCAGTTTGACAATCTGGAGCAGAAGATGAATAACTACAAAGTGGGTGGAATGAGGAAGATGTCCAGAAAGAAATGGCATTAGTAATTTCTTTTATTGGGTACCTTATTTGCAACCATAACATTTGTGTTGTAGCCTTAAGATGCAGAAAGTTCAAACTTACCATATCTGTGTCAAGAAGAGTTGATATTATATTTAAAGCTGTATGCATGCTAGATTTTTTTTAAAACGCAGGTCCCCAAACTCCGTGACATTAGATTGAATCTTTTCATATGATGACTTTAGCTTGAAAATCTTTGTGCTACTTAGCAAAATCCTGTGTATTAAAGAGCTACTGAAGTTCCATATCAGTTTTATCTATAGTAAATCATCACGAAAGATCACAATATTGCGTCTCAGAGGCTTTCAATATATTAACGTTCTAGTAAGATGCTAAAGATCTTTTTTTACCAGAAAGACCTTGATATAACTTGACCTTATAATATGAAAATAGGATTTTTCTATTCAGCATTTCAAAATGCAGTATAAAGGAGGAGGGAAGGGAAGAAGGTAGGAAGTATTATGCATTAAAAACCACTTATTATAAGTATATATACACAGGTGCTAAAGAAAACATATTCATTCTTTTATTTTATTAAAACAAAATTAAATGTTTCCATAGTTTCATTGCTGCCCTCCACATGCTTATCTTTTGTAGGCTGTTTTTTAAGAAAATATGATATTAGAAGTTCCATATTTGTGCAATTCTACAACTCACCACAGAAAACCAGAAGTCTCAGTTCACTTAATTTAGGGGAAAGGATTAATGGTAATTCCAGATGCACACAATATTTGTCCAGAAAACTGTGAAATATCTTCTATAAAGTAACCCTTCTTGGGTTTGCTGTAGCTTGAATTGCCTTTTTGGTTGCTTAAGGTGCAGTTTGTTGGTCTGGCATAAAATATTCAGGTCTACATCTTGATATATGTAGAAAAAGGGATCTTAATAAATACATAAGAACAGGATGGGGAGGCTGCAAACACAGGAGTAGGGAAACAGCTAACTGCATAGATAGTGGTACTCAGATTGCTACCTATCTGAAGTACAATCATTATGCGAGAGGGAAAAAGACAGAGAAGGAGAGAACTGGCAGATATACCAGAAGGCTAAGGCTAAAGCAGACACTAAAAAAAAAATAAAAAAATAAAAAAGTTGGAAGATGATATAGATAACACTTCAAAAGCATGCTTTAAATGCTCTCCTTGCTCAAAAGCACTCTAAAGACTTTGGAAAGCAAAAAAGATTTTTATGTACTACTTTAATTTGTTTCTCTCCCTTTTTTCTTTTGCTGTCACAGGGGCAAGAATGGCTGACTCTCAGGGTCATTGCAAATTGATTTTGTGTTGTACACTTAAAAGAACTAAGGGAGATTTTCAGAGTTTTGCTTCAGTATTACTTGCTCTTAAAGATTTCCATTTTTATTATTGATTTTAATGTTTTTTTTCCTTTGCTATGAGAGGCTTGAAGAACAAATAATATCATTTCTGTAGGGGCAAAATATAATCTTGCATGTAATTCCCTAGTGCCATTTTGGGATTGCACATCTAAGTAAAGAGAACAACCATAAGCTGCCCTGAGAGACAACAGACAAGGGATGTTTTTGTTAATTATAATGGGTCTGTTTTAAAGGGCATAACACCTAGGATAGGGCCAGGGGGTTGGAGGGTGGGAGCTAATGGTGTGATTAATCCGTCCTGTGTTTAAACTCTTAACATTTATTAATTTGGAAATAGGGCAAATCCCTTTTTTAAACTCTGATTGTCAATGGAATTTTTGCCTGGAGGTTTTACCGAATCTTTAGATGCAGCCCTGCACTGGGGAGAGATCATAGCTGCACCAGTGGAGGGATTTAAAAGGCATTGTTCCTCAGGGACATGCAGTTCCATTGGTGTTCCAAGGAGTGAAGGGAGCACATACATAGCTACACCCTTTTACAGGGTCCAGTGTATACTCCCCTTTGACTGACAGTTCTGGTAGCTGTTGAAGGGGACAGAACCTCTTTCTTGCTCCTTTCTCTTTCCCCGCTTGGGTAGCTAGAAATGGCAATCTCTGAATTTAGGGACTGCAATTCTAAATAGCCCCACCTCTGATTAGTTACGTGGGAGAGGAGGTACCATGCACTATAATCTGGCCAAAGTTAAGGAGTGCAGTTTGGGGGAAATTGGTTGGTTATAGAGAGGCTGACTACAGAATTGTTTCTTTGAAACCCCTATCTCCTTTTGATGAACTCCCACCAGTGCTTCCAGAAGAATAACACTTTTTAAAAGCAACTTTTTCTTATCTTTGTTTCTTATGCTGTTCTATCAGATAATATTCAGTGGGGAGCTTGTGTCTGCCCAACGTGCAACACCATAATAAATAGACTATATGCCCTTGGCTGTGGTTTGAGTTAGTACTGAGGAGCATGTGGGTTAAGCTTCAACAGAGAAGCAGAGGAAAAATAAACAAAACATTCACAAGATTATAAAGAGAGTGACTCAAATTATGAGGGAGAGAAATTTATAAAGGTTTTGTTGATGAAATGACTTTCCTCACTGCATGAAAATTAAAGAATCCCTGGACCCAAACCCCTGTTAATACCCCAAACAAGGCTTCTACCACTGCAGGAAGTCAATTATCTCCATGGCAACCAAAACAAATACTGAATACTGCCTTAGCAGCCAAAGGATAAAAGGTGCATCTAAAATTAATTTATGTCTCCAGATCAGACACTTGAGATGAGACAACTGGTCCATAAAGTACCCATAAGGAGCTAGTAAAAGGAAAACAAAATAGTCCCTGGTTGAGCACTTGAGGGAGCTGTGCTTGGAGCATGTAATTTTGTTGTGCTTCTGTCTTTAAGGGAAAAGTTGTCAATATTCCCATTTTCATGCCTACTTTCATAATGTTCCTCCATATAAGTGAGGCTTGCCAAAGAATGTTTAGTAAAAAGGATAAAGAAGAGTGATCTCTTAATCTGCCCCATTGTACAAAAGGGACCATTCTTTATTGTGTTAATTAATTTAGCTGGGAGAATCTCTCCTTTTCACCCTTCCCCCACCGCAAAAAGGTTACTGTTCTGTGAACGGCAGCTTTAGAATACAAAAACCAAAGCCTTAGGATGCAGAAGCGGAGATGTATACATTTTTCATTAAATTAGAAAGTAAAACAAGCTGATTAAAATGTTACTCATAAAATAAATCAAAACAGGAGAAAATGTCTCACAAAAATGGTTATGTGGCCTCCTTGCATAACAATACAACTCACGCTCGGTTTTGTAGGTTGGCCGTCAATAGCAATACCATATTCCTCTTCAGAAGTTCTTTTACTGGACAGCTCCCTACTGATGCTGATTTTTTGTGTTGTACACTAAAAAGAACTAATGGAGATTTTTAGAGTTTTGCTTCAGTATTATTGCTCTTAAAGATTTCCATTTTTATTATTGATTTTACTGTTTTTCCTTTGCTGTGAGAGCCTTGAACAAATGACATCATTTCTATAAGGCCAAATATAATCTTGCATGCAACTCTCCAGCACCATTTTGGGATTGTACATCTAGGTAAAGAAAAACACCAGAACCCACCTTGAGCGACAACATACAATGGATATCATGATGTTTCTGTTCATTATAATGGGTCTACGTTAAAGAGCGTGACACTCAGGTAAAGAGTGGGGGTTGGAGAGCTAATTATGTGATTAATGTACCTATATTGTAGCTGCTGCAGCTACAAGCCTTTGACCATTTAACTGACCCTTAGTTAACAGAATCCTAGAAATGTAGGGCTGTAAGGGACCTCAAGACATCATCTAGTCCATTCTCCCATGCTGAGGCAGGGTTAAGTATATCTAGACAGGTGTTTGTCTAACCCGTTCTTAAAAACTATGCTCCCACCTTCTGTGTGTCCCTGGATTTGGTTTACAAAATATGGTCACCTTATTGCCCTTTAATTTATACATATTGATTTCACACCTTCATATTAACCTTCCTGAGTGTCCCCATGTGGACAAGTATTAAGCAAAAGAGAGGGAGAAAAAACATAATAGTCATCATAAAAGCACATTGGACTCTCTTAAGGCTCAGATATGCCAGCTAGGTATAAGCACAGGTGTAGCAGGACAGTATATCCACTTTTTTCACCCCTTCAGGGGTGCAACATACAAAGCCCCTGCAGGCTTGGCAAGCTGTGCTGCCTAGTGCCTGGGCCATGAAGCCATGATGTTACCCCAAAACAGGAAGGAAGGATTGCATCTTTCCCAATTCTTATGTACCTGCAAAGTAACAGGAAAAAAATCTGATACTTGATGGGTAAGAACAGGGTGGTGCCTGACTCTCACTCATTAACAAGTAAAAACAAACCATTCATGATGTGATTGGTACATAAAGGAACAAAGAGAGTAGCTATCAGCTAAAAGAGTCCCCTTCCATTTTCAACTTTAGATCAGAATAATTAGCTGCTGCTGGCATTTCTAAATCCAATCCAGACTGCAGGGAGCAGTTTGTTTTTAATCCTGTACGAGAAGCAGGTAGGAAGTATTTTAGAGCTGCCACAGCTCTAGTGCTAGTATACAAAATCTACATTATTTTAATTCTCATCTTTTGAGCTAGACCTTGTCCCTGAGTATTCACAGAAAAAGCTGAACAAAAGCACCATGCTGAGTACCAGAGAAACCATATTTGTACACAAATATCGGTGCCTGTTGAAGGTTGTAGATCTCTAACAAGAGATGGTATAACATAAACAAATAATGAAATACTATGGCAGGGGAAAACTCAATGATGGAAATAAAGCCAAATCTTCTGTTTCCTAGGTTAATGCTATGTCTTGGGGCTGTAAGATCAGGTCTACTATCTGAGCCCAGCAGAGAATCTATCAGAAACAATCAGCTACTCTTAGCACAGACAGAATCTTAGCGATAATGTCTATAGATATTTATTCTGTCTAAAATGGGTTATTCAGATTTTATCTTATACATCCTTAAGCCAGGAAGTTCCACAGTGAAAAGAAAAGGAAACCAGATTCTCAGAGATCAACTGATGGGAAAGCCTTTTTCCCCATGCATTCTGTCCTTGATCAGCTGCAGAACTAAAAAGGGGTCAAAAAGAATATCTAATAAGATGGAGCAAATTAAGTTAAAACCTTACATGACTTTGTTTTTTCCTTTTGTAAGGAAGGTATCATCACCACCTCAAATGTTATGCTTAGTGTTAGCTACTGTACCAGAAGCAGGATTTTATTGCCTTGAAAAGGATGCATGGCTGAGCAACCAGATCTGAAGAATGTTTCTTTTGGACTAGAACCAATACCTCCTGAAGTCAATAGTAAGAAACCCACTGACTTCAATGGACTTTGGATCAGGACCTATGGGATTAAGGGAACTAAGTTTTTTTTCACAATGGGAAAGGAAAGACTTTGACACGATCTACTAGAGCTTTTTTTTTTTTTTATTAATTATGAGAGGGAAATGCAAAGTTGTGAGTGAGGGATTCCCAATACAGAGACACATTTGTATTCTAATAAGTGGTTAAAAACTAACAGCTATCACACCACCACCACCACCAAACACGGAGTAAATGGGGAACTGAGATAGCATTAACTCTACTTCATAGAGTTCTACTTTCACAGATACAGAAATACTTCTTACATATAGAATAAATTATCAGGAAAGACAATTGAAACAAAGATTATACATTAAATATAAGGTATAAATGAGTTATAATTATTTCTCAAGAAAGAGGGAAGTGAGGGAGTATAGTGAAAAAGCGGGAAGGTGGGACAATAATACATTAAAAAGAGAACGTTATAACTATACAGTAAATTGTTCATACCACAATAAAATAATTAAAGATAATTTACAATATATCATTAATAAATAATAGTAAAAGTGAAATACTTTTACTTTTAATTGTGGGAGGAGACAGCACCACAAAAAAGGTGGGAAAACTGGCAAAGAAAGCCACCTGCACAAATAATACACCTGATGCTGTACCCATGGAAGTCACAATGTAAATATTTAAAGCAAAACAGATGAATGTGGAGACTTTCTCAACACAAAATAAAATAGGAATAATAAATACTGTGCAAGTCTGAAAGGTCAGAGTATCTCAGATACTGATTAAATTTTCATCGTGTTTTCTCTAGCAATGTGACTATGTCCCCTTAATAGAAACATGTTCTCAATTAACTTATGTCCACAATATAGGGAAAGCAATACAGAAGAGGTTTTTATTGTTTTTAAATAAAAAAGTATTTTGCTAACAATTCAATTAAATTCAATTAGTGTAGCTCAATAAATAGTATTTTTTTCCTCCATTCCCCTTACCAATTTGATGATGCCATCTTAAAAGATCAAAAGACTATCTTCAAATATACTACAAGTGTTGCCCATTAGAAAACACGGGTCAGTTGATTTTTGTTTTATTTTTGCATCTTAAATTTATATATATATATATATATATATATATATATA
>NC_048298.1:279936535-279986331 GCF_013100865.1 Trachemys scripta elegans
TATAAGGACTTAGCCCTGTGTAACTTTATGCACATGAGCAACAGAGGGTCCTGTGGCACCTTTGAGACTAACAGAAGTATTGGGAGCATAAGCTTTCGTGGGTAAGAACCTCACTTCTTCAGGATGCAAGAAGTGAGGTTCTTACCCACGAAAGCTTATGCTCCCAATACTTCTGTTAGTCTCAAAGGTGCCACAGGATCCTCTGTTGCTCATGTGCATAAAGTTACACAGGGCTAAGTCCTTATAGCATTGGATAATATATTAGAGAGAGCAAGGTGTTTCATAGTTGCAGTCAGTGCCATAATGCTAAGATCTCAAGAGCTGTCAAGGCAAAAAGGAATACATTTATAGGAAGAAGACACTGAACTCACCTAGACTTGCTGTAAGGTATCACCATCATTCACCACCATGCTTGCAAGACTGGACATCTATGAGGCAGGGGAAAAAAAATCTCTTTTTAAGATAAAAGGCTTGGTTATCTGGTTTAGATTTCATTTACTCTGTTTACAAAGTTGAATTTTCTAGTGCACGAAAGTGCTCCTCATTCCACTGAGGGTCTTGAGATAATTTCCAAATTTAAACACTTGAAATACCTGATGTAAAGTGTTTTCAGGCCAGATGTTTCATAAGTTCCAAATAAAATAAACAGAATACATTTGCATGAGTAGGGAGTTGTGGAATGAACAGTACAAGAAAGAAGTATATAAAAGAATGTACAACTATTACATTGGGTATTGTAGTCCCTCTGCAGAGGACATAGTAAGCATATTTTAGTAGAATATCACATTAGTAAATTGCCATAGAGTAAAGGGACATAGTAAAAGTACCTAATAACTAAATCAGTTAAAAAAGGAAGACACAGTACAGAATCAAATAGAGATTATGAGACATGAATTCTAAAATTGGGGACTCATGGAAAAATATATTTATAATACTGTAATTTGCATTTATAGAATCAGAAACGTTAAGGCTCAAAGGCATCTTTACTATCATCAAGTCTGAGGTCCAGCCATGGATTTCACCCAGAGATTCTTGCAAATAGCCCAACACCTTGTTGTAGAACTAAACAATTTTATAGAAATATAGTTGGTGCCTTTCATCTAAAGACTTCAGTGCCCTTTACAAATATTAATGAAACCTAACTACACCCTGGTGAAGTAAGTCAATATTATTATATTCATTTTTCATATGGAACAGAGTGGTTAAGTGACTTTTCTGGTGTCATCACACAGTGAGTGATAGAGTTGGGGTTAGAAACAGGGAGACCTGACTGTTAATTCCTCTAACTCCTAAACCTAAATAATGTCCACTTGCCCACCCATTGTTTACCCCCTTAGAGAGTCTGTCCTCTGGTTCTTAAGTTGAAGTCTTTCTGCGCTGTCCCTTGTGAGGCTGGGAAACCCATCAAGACACATGTATTCATGACTGAGGAATATATTTAAATTGTTTGAAAGGATGGGCTACAGGAGACTCTGCATTCTCTATGCTAATAGCACTCTTGTCATGCTCACTAGTCCTTTGTTTCAGTGCCCCAGTAGTCTTTCCTATGCAAATTAATCCACAGGGGCACTTTAACATGTAAATCACATAATCAGCCTCACATGTGATGAATTGATGGATTTTAAATTCCTTGTCTGTTGGGAGGTAATGAATAGTACTTATTTAACATATATTATTACACTGGGCACATCTCCTGTGCTTAAAGTTACCCAGTGGCGGTGCTGTGCCAAGTCTAAGAAAGCATTCGTCTAGCTGTGGTACAATACCAAAAGTCTCTTATTTTGTTTGCCTCTTTTGTGTACAAAAAGTAGACAGTTAGGTAAAACATTCTGTGGCCTAGGATCTCTGCTGAGGGTATGCCATTGTTCTTTGATTACTGACTGAATGCTATCTCCTATGGGAAAAGGTTGCTGAATACACTATTTTCAAATGGATCCAAATCATTTCACAATTAAGAAAAAAAATAAAAAATAAAAGGCCAAGTCAGAAAAGAACTATTTAGCCAAGTGAAAATGTGATATCTACTAAAAGAGCCATATAAGCAGAGTTGGACAAGTTAAACAAAAGAAAATTAGGCAAGGGAATATTTATGAAATTTGATAATAAAATATTATCAATTCCAAATAACACAGCTCTGAGAATATTTAATGAGTCAGCTAGCGCAAATGACGGGTAATAATTTTTGAAAATTCAAGGAGATCTGGGGAGATACAAAAGGTCTGGAACAGAACAAATGTACTGATTTTCAAAAAATAATAAAGTCCCAGAGGTCATTATTGGCAGAGAAATGCCCCAGATACCTAATCAAGTGTGTGGTCCTATATAGATTCATTCTGTTCTCAGAGAAAGTGCTGTGATTTTGGGGAGGATATGCTGAACTCTTTATACAGAAAAGAGGTTCAATGCTTGCTTTAAATGGAAAACATAACTTACCTTAACTATGGAGCCGCAGCCTGGAACCAAAACTTGTCCTTCCATTATAAGAAGGCTAGAACGCTTCTAACTTGGCTCTAAGCATACTTATGGCCTTTCACATATTGGTTATTGGCTCAACTATGGACCCTTATTTATATCAGAGGTCACTTGCTCATACTAGTAGTCTGGTGTGTTACTCACATAAAAATGGCCAGCATTGTGATTAATGTTTGCACACATAGTTCTTTTAGTAGTAAGGCTTGCATGTTCATTCCCCCTCTGCTTTGCAATATTTATTGTACCTATGTACACAATCTATTTATGCTATAGAAAAAGTCCGTTTTTTTAATATGTGAAAATGTACCAGATAGATTTAAAACACTTAAAAAACGGGCCACTTTTTGTCAGCTTTAAGGAATATGGTACGTAAGCATATCATAACAATTGTAACAATTATAGTGCGATATAGGTGCTTAGGTGTGTTTTGCAGCATAAGGTCAAAGGATAACTGCCTCCAGCCCTCAGACAAGTTGGGAGATTTCCCATTAAAAATGTGCCTGTCAAGGCCTATCAGATGCCCTTTCTAAAGTCTCCCTTTTCCTCAGACAAAATGCGATGCAATGCTATTATAAAAGATCAGAAAACAATTTTGGAGCTAAAAAGAATCTGACCTGACATGCTTGGCAGCCCAGAAAAATGAAAAATATATACCAATTTCTGACAATCTCAGTGTCCTGTCTAGTACATTTGGCTTAGAAGGAGAGCAAGCACAGTTAAAACTAAATCCAAAGCAGCCTTAGTAATAGATTTAAAAAGTAGGAAATTCCTCTTGTGCTGAAAAATATCATGAAAAACTCATACGAAAGCTGAATTAAAATTAAGGTCTCTTCTAATTCTCTGGGGGAATAAAACAGGGTCCAGGAGGTTTTGCAGACAAGTCACAAAGTGACTCACAGTGAAATTCTTTACTTGAGCAGTAATTTTACAAAGCTCCAATCAAAATGGTCATATCACCTCCTTCACTCACCCTAATGGTCTTTCATTAAACATGAAAACCAAACAAAGCTAAAACATATTTTAAAACAGCTATAAAACAGTATGACTTTGCATGTGCCTAGCATCTTTCATCCAAGAATCTCAATGCACTTTACAAAACTGGGAAAAATATTATTACTACCATTTTACAGATGGTTAGCATAGGGTGGTTATGTGAATTGTCACATAAGGTGCTGGAACAGGGTATAGAATGAAGTACTCCTTATTGCCATTAAATTCAAGGCTAAAGGCCAAATGCTGCCCTTGGACATGTATATGTAGCTCCTCCTGAAGTCAATTGGAGCTGCATGGACACTTGAAAGGGGGGGCTTAAATCTGTTCAAACTGAGAAGAAACATTTCTTGGAGTGCAGTTTGCAGGTGTGACTAGGAGATGGAGCCTATCTGGAGATAACATATTCATTCAGGGGGCAAACCTTTTTTCTCATAGCATGGCAATCTGCAGGAGGTGGAAGAAAAAGTGGAGAAGGAGCAGCAAGATTCCATAATTGCAGAGGAGCAACAGTGAAGCAGAGTGGCTGGTATCCAGGCAAGATCTTGTGCTGCTGCACCTGTGATATTTTATGCAAAGTATTTAATAAGCTACCTTGCATATAGCTGTAAACTTAGGCCTATGGTCAACATACTCTGCCCTGAGAAGTGAAGGCGTAGGACGTGAAACTGCACAAAACTTGGCAGTTGTTGGATGTTTGCTCAAGGCCATCTGGGGTTGTAGCTGTGTGGGAGAGTCTGAGTGGGACGTGGGGGAAGGTAGCTAACTGACTGCTGCTGGGGCTGAGGCATAGGTGAGCAGTAGGACTTCCTGGTGGGTAAATGATGCTGGGGGACAGAGGACTGCTGAAGTTATGGATGTGACACTCTACACCTCAGGGGAGTGCTCTGTAACCCCAATATATCTCATTTATATATAATTGTGATATTGCATATAGAGCATGCTATGTGAGGTATCAGGGGAAAGATTATGATCTGTTGAAACCCACTGTTCCATCTAAATATGTGTATCATTAATGCATATGACGTTATGAGAATTGTGTTGTATGATTGTCAGTAAAATATGCTTTGGGTTTGGGAGGCACCCAGATACTAGCTCCCCAAAGACAATAACCAGGGGGATAACCAACGCTCAGGCGAATGTTGAACAACCATCAACAGCCATTGTTAAGCAAGGGAGTTACAATTCAATGACTCATTTGCACAAGGCCACATCAGGGGAATTTCTCAACCTTGCCTGATGACTCAGCAATGCCCCCCAGACAAGCCTGGACTTGTATTCTCCAAGCACATGGACTAAGGGTATAAAACAGAACACAATGGCCACATGCTTGGCTCCTCCTCCCACCTACCCAACTGGCAGCAAGAATGCTCAGAAGACTGAAGACTCCAAGAGGAGACTGGCTCAGGTTTGAGAGACAAACCTGTATATTGCGGACTGTAGGATCCAGTGGGGTGAGAACATTGTTTGATCTAAATACTGTCTAGTGTGATAAGGGTTAAGGTTTAGACTGCATGCTTATATTTTCTTTTCTTTTGATAACCTCTCTTGACTTTTTGCCTACCACTTTTAATCACTTTAAATCTATATTTTGTAATCAATACACTTGTTTTACTGTTTGTTTTTACCAGTGAGTTTGCCTGAAGTGTTTGGTAAATCTGCTCAAGTTTACAAAGGTTGGTGTATATCCACTTTCTATCAACGAAGTGGTGAACCAATTAATAAACTTGCATTGCTCAAGAAAGGGTCATGAGCAGTGCAAGACATTATGTTCCTGAGGTACAAGGCTTGGAGCTGGGGGGATTTGGCTGGTGCCTTACTCTGTGTGACTCATGAGTGGTTCTGGGAGCATTCATGCAATCTAGCTGGGTGTGGGGCTCCACACGTGGTTGTGCTGAGTGGAGGGGTTAGCTGCTTATTATTAGCTAAGCACTGTGATAGACAGCCCAGGCTGGAGAGTTAAGGGGGTACAGTGATCCCACAGTCCCAGGCTGCACCCCGGGGATCCCATCACAAGGATGTGCTGGGTGGCAGAGGGCTTGTGGGGTGCTTGGTCTTCTGCGGAATGGTGTTGTGAAGAGAGGTTGCTGAGTCTGCTGGGGTAGTTAGAGCTCCTGTGGGTAGCTACTGGGGCAGAGGGGACTGTGGCTGCTGGGGAGACAGAGAGCTCTTCTGGAACTGGGGTAGGAGGGGCTTCCTTGTAAAGCTGACTGGGAGGGGATATCTGGCTCCTCACCTGGGCTGCTACCACCACCTCCCACTGCCAGGAGGTGATTGGTGAGGCTGCGCCTGGCTGCCTGCTCAGAAGGGGCCACTGTGGCCTCTAGAGGACACAAGTTGCAATTACAGTAAAATGCCTGTTGCTTTCCTGCAGCTCAGCCAGATGTGTGAGATGTCAGCTGAGATGTGAGAATGTCTGACAGGGTTGCCAAATGCATGAGTGTCATTTGAGAGGCATGACAGCTGGCAACCCGGGCGATATAGAAACACCGAGAAGATGGAGCTGTCTGAAATATTAGACAGAGGTGCTTTGCTAATGATTAGTAAATCAAAGAATTATTAGATACATAGATGAACATAATTTGTTGGGGAAATTCTATGGTTCTTGTAAAAGGAAATCATGTCTCCCCAATCTAGAATTATTTGAGGGGGTCAACAAGTACGTTGACAAGGGGGATCCAGTGGATATAGTGTACTTAGATTTTCAGAAAGCCTTTGACAAGATCCTTCACCAAAGGCTCCTAAGTAAAGTAAGCAGTCATGGGATAAGAGGGAAGGTTTTCTCATGGATCTGTAACTGGTTAAAAGAGGAAACACAGATTAGGAATAAATGGTCAGTTTTCAGAATGGAGAGAGAGGTAATAATAAAGTGGTTTCCCCCAGGGATCTGTACTGGGACCAGTCCTATTCAACATATTCATAAATGATCTGGAAAAAGGGGTAAACAGTGAGGTGGCAAAATTTGTAGATGATACAAAACTACTCAAGATCGTTAAGTCCAAATCAGACTTCAAAGAGCTACAAAGGGATTTCACAAAACTGGGTGACTGGGCAACAAAATGGCAGTTTAAATTCAATGTTGCTAAATACAAAGTAATGCACATTGGAAAACATAAGCCCAACTATACATATAAAATGATGGGATCTAAATTAGCTGTTACCACTCAAGAAAGGTCTTGGAGTCATTGTGGATTGTTCTCTGAAAACATCCACTCAGTGCATATCATCAGTCAAAAAAGTGATCAGAATGTTGGGAATCATTAAGAAAGGGATAGATAGAAAATATCATATTGTCTCTATATAAATCCATGAATACTGCGTGCAGATGAGGGCAGCCCATCTCAAAAAAGATATATTGGAATTGGAAAAAGTTCAGAAAAGGGAAACAAAAATGATTAAGGGTATGGAAAGGCTTCTGTATGAGGTGCAATTAATAAGACTGGGACTTTTCAGCTTGGAAAAGAGACGACTAAGGTGGGATATGATAGAGGTCTATAAAGTCATGACTAATGTGAAGAAAGTAAAAAATGAAGTGTTATTTTCTCCTTATCATAACACAAGAATTAAAGGTCATCAAATAAAATTAATAGGCAGCAGGTTTAAAATAAACAAAAAAATATTTTTTCACACAACGCACATTGAACCTGTGGAACTCCTTGCCAGAGGATGTTGTAAAGGCCAAGACTATAACAGGGTTCAAAAAAGAACTAGATAAGTTCATGGAGGATAGGTCCATCAATGGCTATTAGCCGGGATGGGCAGGGATGGTGTCCCTAGCCTCTGTTTGCCAGAAGTTGGGCATGGGTGACAGGGGATGGATCACTTGGTGATAACCTGTTCTTTTCATTCCCTCTGGGGCACCTGGCATTGGCCACTGTTGGAAGACAGAATGCTGGGCTGGATGAACCTTTGGTCTGACCCAGTATGGCTGTTCTTATGCTCTTATGTAATATGGAAGTGTTATTGACTGCTTCACATAACACAAGAACCGGGGTCACCCAATGTCATTAATAGGCATCATGTTTAAAACAAACATAATGAAGTACTTCTTCACACAATGCACATTCAACCTGTGGAACTTGTTACCAGGGGATGTTGTGAAGGCCAAAAGTATAACTGATATAACTAAGTATAATTTAGATAAGTTCACGGAGGATAGGTGCATCAATGGCTATTAGCCAAGATAGTCAGGGACACAACCTCATGCTCATGGTTGTCCCTAAATGTCTGACTGCCAGAATCTGGGATTGGATGACGAGGTATGGATCACTCAATAAATTGCCCAGCTCTGTTAATTTCCTCTGAAGCATCTGGCATTGGCCACTTGAAAGATAAGATACTGGGCTAAATGGATCATTGTTCTGAGTCAGTATGGACATTCTTATGTTCTAACTCAGGGGTCGGCAACCTCTGGCACGTGGCCGATAGGGGCTGCGGGAAGTGGCGTGGGCCCCCATTGGCCTGGCGAACCACGGCCAGTGGGAGCTGTGATTGGCAGAACCCGTGGACGCGGCAGGTAAACAAACTGGCCCAGCCCGCTGGGGTGCTTACCCTGTCGAGCCGCGTGCCAAAGGTTGCTGACCCCTGTTCTAACTGGTAGTGTTATGCATTAATGTAATTATTGTTTACAATTATTGTTGCCAATTAGGTATTTCTGTCCCATTGTGCTAGGCATGTTATAAACTGTTATGTATAAACACATAACATAAAGATGGTCCCTGCTCCAAAGAACTTACAATCTAAGTAGTAATTCAAAGTTTAATAATCATATGTTTTTCTTCAGTTGCTTAAGGATTCAATTTTTCGCCCATTTAATAATGAGATTTCAGCTTATCTTTAAGAACATAACTGTCCTTCTGCTTTAGACTGGATACAAACTCCTAATTTATATAAAGCCATCTTATATATCTTTAAACCAGTCTGCAATAGTGTCTAGGTACAAGTTTGTTCTTCTTGCAGATGTGCCAGTGCACCTAGGTCTCAAAAAGAAGAGTGGGAGATAGAAGAGCAAGTGGCAAGTTATCATTCCATCAATTTATAGGGCAAACACTAAGAGTCTGGAGTGAAAACAGAAAAAAATGTTATGGCTTTTAAAGCTGTTTAAAGGATCTTTTGTAGGTCAATTGTGGTGTATGAAAGGGGTGGTTGCAGTACAAAGGAGAGACCTTTATTCAAGATCTTTAAATGTGCTTGATATATTTTAAAATAAATCCCATGCTATGATCTGAGTCTGGTGGGATTTTTTTCTTTTTCTTTTCTTTTTAGTATTTGAAGCCTTAAACAATATAAGGTCAGTCAATCTAAGGGGCTCTCTCTTGCCTTTTGCCCCTTCATTTCAGCTGAAACTGGCTGGGTTGGGTCTGCTGCCCTTTCCATAACATATGGCCAGATTTTCAAAGGCACAATATTACATTCACCCAATGGGTACATTTATCTCTTAGTTTTATACCTTTAAAAAAATCTGACTCATAATCTCCAAAAGATGGGGGACAGGGCAAGGATTTGAGGGCTGTGCAATGTTGTCCCTTTGACTATATGCCAAAGAATATCTGCAGCATCTTTCCACTTCAGTTATTTTTATTTCCTCTTTATTTTCATGCTATTTGCTTTTATTTATGGTTGGAGGTGGGATGTGGGCGAGCTGGTGTGCGAGGAGGGGAAGTTTGTAGTTTCTGTCACAGCTTTGGTGCTTTTTTATTTTCCGCCCATATTGCTTTGTCTGCCTTCATTTGTATTTAGTTAGGTACCAAGAAGCCTTTGCACACTGGGCACTATAGAGATAAGAATATATTTTGGTAAGCAGTTTATTTTCTTCAGGCAGGCCGGAGGATACTGGTTTGCTGACATGAAAATGGCTTTGTACATCTGTCAGCAGGGGTAAATGTGCATTTCTGTGGACTCCTTACTATTTATATTTGCCAGCACTTAAACGATTGATTAATACTACCACCTTATGTAGCCTGGCACAACTAAAACTTCATGTGTGAACAAAGTGCCTAGTGCATCAATACATACAGCAAAATGCTAATTATTACACTTTAAGAAATGAGGAATTTAAATTCATCAGATCATCGTGTGTGAGAGAATAACGTGATTTACATATTAAAATGCCCCGTGGGAGGATTAACATAGAAAAGACCATTCTAGAAGAGTTGGGATTTTTTTTCCTCATCAAAATCTTTTTCATGTCTCTTAGATAAACAAAGAAGGTGAAAACTTTGTCTTGATTATGTATTTCATTTCCTATTCAGCATTTCTCTTAAGTTTCCAAAAATCAGAAAAGGTTTGAAAAACTCAGTAATAGAGAGAGAGAGCTCCTTGACAAATTGAGAGATACATTGTTAGAGAGTGAGAGAGAAAGAGAGAGAGAGGAGAAAGGTAGGGCAAGGAGAAAGAGGGAGATTCTGAATTTTGCAACAGCTTAGGTAAGCCATCAAAAACAGAATAAGTCTTGAGAGATTTATTTCAGTAACAGGGAACTGGGAGACTGTAAATATGTTCTGAGATGAGCCATTATGACACACAGCAAACAAGAACCAATTTGATGTCAGTTCATTTTGTAAAGATATTTTTCATTTTAGAGATATATTTAACAACACAACAATGTCATGGTTACATGGTTAAATAAAAGAAGAATTCAATAGTTACATGTTAAAGCCAGAGTTTAGAGCAGGGTCTTGGCCTAGTATGCACTTGTGTGCACACAACTTTGCACCCTCAAATTTTCCCAACACGAATGTTTGTACATGCACTTTATAAGTTCTAACAGCAGTAGTTACAGAACTAGCACATGCAAAACCTCCTTAGACAAATGGCGCTTGTAACATACAACTTCAGTCAATTGCCCACAGAAGAGTTGGGTTTGGAAAAATGCACAGGCAGGTGTTTGTGCATGCCAAGTTGCATACACACAAGGGGAGACCAGAGTCTGAAAATCAAGTGCTAAAGATCTAAATGTGCTCCATGTTCATTTACTTATTTAGGATAAAAATCTGTTCTCTCTGAACTGAACTAGAGATTTCTTATTTGCAGCCTGGATCACAGTGACACATTCTTCACAAAACACAGAATATAGAATATATTGCTTGGTGGATGTTTTTTCTCACTATTTGGGTTGCTTCTTGTGAGTGACCTATGTAGTAGGTCTTTGTGTGTGCTGAATCCAAAAATCATAGAAATGTAGGATTGGAAGGGATCTCAATAGGTTATCTAGTCTAGTCCCTGCACCCAAGGCAGCACTACAGAATAACTAAGACCATTCCTGCTAGGTGTTTATCTAACCTGTTTTTAAAAACCTCCAGTGACGGGGATTCCATTACCTCCATAGGCAATTTGTTCCAGTGCTTAACTATCCTGACAGTTAGGAAGTTTTTCCTAATATCTAACCTAAACCTCCCTTGCTGCAATTTAAGTCCTTTGCTTCTTGTCCTATCCTCAAAGGTTAAGGAGAATATTTTTTCACCCTCCTCCTTGCAACAACCTTTTATGTACTTGATAACTATTATCATGTCCCCCCTCAGTCTTCTGTTCCCCAGCCTAAACAAACCCATTTTTTTTCAATCTTTCCTCACAGCTCATGTTTTCTAGTCTTTTAATAATTTTGGTTGCTCTCCTCTGGACTTTCTCCAATTTGTCTACATCTTTCCTGAAATGTGGCACCCAGAACTGGACACAATACTCCAGTTGAAGCCTAATCTGTGCAGAGTAGAGTGGAAAAATTACTTTTAATGTCTTGCTTACAGCACTCCTACTAATACATCCCAGCAATCCCTATTGCTTTTTTTTTTTGCAATAGTGTTACACTGTTGACTCATATTTAGCTTGTGATCCACTATGACCCCCAGATCTCTTGCTACAGTACTCCTTCCTAGACAGTCATTTCTCATTTTGTGTGTGTGCGCAATTGATTGTTCCATCCTAAATGGAGTACTTTGCATTTGTCCTTGAATTTCATTCTATTTACTTCAGACCATTTCTCCAGATTGCCCAGATCATTTTGAATTTTAATCCTATCCTCCAAAGCATTTGCAACCCCTCCCAGCTTGGTGTTGCGCATAAACTTTACAGGTATACTCTATATGCCACTATCTAAATCATTTATGAAGATATTGAACAGAACCGGACCCAGGACCAATGCTTGCGGGGCCCCACTTGATATGGCCTTCCAGGTTGACTGTGAACCATTGATAACTACTCTCTGGTAACAGTCAAAGATAATTGCTAATGGCTCAGATATCTCCTCAGTCAGCTCATTGAGTATTCTAGGATGTATTTCATCAGGCCATGAAGACATCTAACTAGTCAAAGTAATTTTTAACTTGTTCTGTCCCTATTTTAGCCTCTGATCCTACCTGAAGGATCAACCATGAACAGAGGTTCCCAAGTGGTGATCTGTGGACAATCAGTGCTTTCAGAGAACTCTGTGGTAGCCCATGGAGAGATGGCTACACGGTGATGGCTCTCTTCCTTTCCTCTACTTCTAAATTGCATTAGAAGAAACTAAAAAATACATGAGATAATTTCCTACTGTTACTTTTCTGTGTATTCTATTGCTATAATGTTGTAGTCACTCCTGGGATGGTATTTGTTTGCCAATAGAAAGTGAGGTGGTCAACATAATCATCAATGGAATTAAAGGTGGTCCATGAGATAATTTCTGTGTTACAACACAATACCTTGCGAGAAGTTTGAGAATCCATTGACTAGAACTGTAAACCTTCACAAAATGAAAGTTATCCCAGATCTAAAAGTTTACAGGGGCTGATCTGATGCTGTTTGCACAGATGTTTGCCACATGTTTGCAAAACTAGAGATTTGGGGGCTGTCTGTCCCTGAGGCAAGTTCAGAAGGAGTCGGAATGTTTCCTTTATCCTACCATTCTAGTGTGTGTGTGTGGAGGGGGAGGGATAAGGATAGATATGAAGAACCTGTCCAAAACCCATTCAAATCAATGGGATTCTATTGATTGACATCAATGGGCTTTGGATCAGGTTACTCTTAGTTACCAGCATGAGTAATGTGCAAATGAGATGATGTAATGCTAGTGTAGGAGTCATTATGCTATTACCTGTTTTAAGCCTCTGCACATTCTCCTTGTAAACTGGTTCCAGAAACCTCAGCAGATTTGCAATGCGTGCAATACCTCATGCAGTTGATAAAAATGCTGTGCTCTGTCTCCTAACGAACTTGGCTTTGGAGTGCTGACTACAATTACAGAGGTCATACAACTTCTTGGTCCGCAAAGACCCTTTGAATTGTGCATAGGCAGTGGCCTTAACTGTCTTTTGCACATCACCAAACAGTTTTTTTAACATTTATTAAATGCACATAGACAAAATACAATAAAAATAAATCAAGATAACATTTATTTTAACAGCCTTTCTTACCCCTTCTCTCTTTTTCCCTTCTTTTCTATAGAGTTTTTAGAGGTAAACGTCCTTGTTTGGCCATGTCTCAAATAGTATCAAATGGTCCATGTTGGGAGAAAGAGAGAGTCAATTTTAAGGGTATCTCCTTGCTCTCGGGTTTTGATTTTAAAGTCAGATCCTGTTTCTCCTTATGAGTGGGGAAAAAAAAGACCAACATGCACAAAGGGGAAAGAAAAAAAATGGATGGAGATATCCTATCTTCTAGAACTGGAAGAGACCTTGAAAGGTTGTTGAGTTGAGCCACCTTCCTTCACTAGCAGGACCAAGTACTGATTTTGCCCCAAATCCCTAAGTGGCCCCCTCAAGGATTGAACTCACAACCCTGGGTTTAGCAGGCCAATGCTCAAACCACTGACCTATCCCTCCCCTCAGGGAGAATAGATAAGTATGAGAATTCTGAAGCTGTATTGCAGTTCATTTGCTGAACCCCACAGCACAGCACCCATCATAAGACTCCAATCATAGCTCCAGGATCTGGGCTTTGAAAAACATTTGGCTAGATTGCTCTGATTTTCTTGCCAATCGGTGGTAGTCAAAGCTGTCACTGCAGATCAAGCTGCTCAGTATTGCTTTCTGCTTGCCAAACTGGTCACAGTAAAGTGCTGCAAGGTGAAATCTATCCTGCCTGGCTAAGCTGGAGTCTTATTATTAGAAGGCAAAAAGATAGGAAAGAGGTACAGAAATAAGTTGACTGATGAAACTGGCACACAAGGGAGGAGGTTATAGCAGGAAGATTAGGCTCACTTCACAGCTCAGAATGCAGACTGAGACACAGTGATGTAATCTCTTTGTCTAATCTATTGAGAACATCTTCCGGAGTCAGGAAAAAGAAGGCCCAGAGGTCTGATGGTAAATCCCTGGGTCCCAGCATATGGTGGTGTTGGTGATACTAATGTTGGTTAACACTCTGCACCACATGTAAGCAAACTGCCAAGTGCTTCTCAGAATAGCAGTGTTCAAAAGGGGCAACAACTTTATCCCACCAGAACTAACCAATCAAATCAAGGATCTGATAGTGTGTACATGCACACTTTCATTTTAACAGCATTTTGGTCTGTTGCTAGAACAATCCTGTAACCTCACCACAAACCATGACTACTTAAATCAACAGTTCATTTAGTTCTGTTCACGTAATCCTTTTGCCTTGATTCTGTGCTTTCTTTCATCAGCAATTTTCTATACTAGGAGAGTGTGACACGCTGTACTTCAAAGTAGCACCCTGTAACCTCCATATTCATCATTTGTGTATGGTAGTGATGTTTCATAAAAAGCATGCCGTGTAAGATACCATATGAAAGGTCACGATCTGCTGAAACTCATTGTTCTGTCAAAATATGTACATTGTTAGTGTGTATGACGTTATGAGATTTTGCTGTGTGGTTGTTATTGAAATATGTGGTGAATTTGGGAGATGCCCACTGCTAGCTTTTCAGTGACAACAAAGTTGGTGACTCACACCCAAACAGGCAGTGAGCAACCATCATGAGCCATTGACCAGCAGAAGAATTGTAAACAAGAGATTTATAATTCTGTAAGAGACAGTTGAGCAAGCACCACATCATGAGGATTGTTCAACTCAGTGATTCAGCAAGCCCCACCAGGACATGCCTAGGCCAGTATCTTTCCTGGGATATGAATTGAGAGTATAAAATGAGGGACAGAGGCACCTTTCTCCTCTCCCCCACTACTCTGAAGGCAAAGGTTTTGAACTGAGGAGATTGGTCCCAGGCCGAGAAGGAAATTCAGCCTGTGTATTAGGAATTGTAACCTGCCTCCAATGGGGTGAGAAAAGCTGTTTGATTCAAATCTTGCTTAGTCTAAAAAATTAGGATTTAGAATGTATGTTTACTTTTTATTTTCTTAGGTAACTCTCTTTAACCTTTATGTCTGCCACTTATAATCACTTAAAATCTATCTTTCTGTAATTTAATAAACATATTTTAATGTTTTATCTTAACCAGTGAGTTTGTCTAAAGTGCTTGGGGAATCTATTCAGATAACAAAAGCTTGTGCATGTTCACTACCCTTTGACGAAGCAGTGAACTAATTAATGAGCTTGCATTGTTCAAGAGAAGGTTTTGAACAGTGTAAGACAGGGGTTGCAAGGCTGGGAGCTGGAACTGTGGGACTGCTGTGGCCCCTTAATTCTCCATCCTGGGCTGTCTCTCACAATGCTTTGCTAGTGACAAGCAGCAAACCCCTCCAGGTGCTGTGATCACTCAGACAACAATAATGCAGGGACACACCCAGCTAAATTGCATGAATGCACTCCAAACCACTCATGAATCATACAGAGGAAGATACCAGCAAATCTCTCCAGCCTTTACACCAGTGGTAACAAACTGCAACTTATCAAAATGGCTGAGATACTGAGGACAGTGGTGGGATGAAATGTAGGATTCAGATTCTCACTGTGAGCAATAAGTATTGAATATTTCCCAGTATACTCAACTTAAAAAAAAAAATTCTTTAGCAAAAACATACTGCAAACACATTTTTATTTTCATGAATCTTAAAGACAGAATGAATGATAATGACTTACATTTATATTACCACTCGACATCCAGAAAGATCCAAAAGCACTCAACAATATGTGCATATAAAATAACTTAACTGAAATTAATCACACCTGTTTGACAGTTAGTGCGACACATGCATTATTTTTAGGGACCATTGTATTACATTTATTAATGATTTATGTATGATTGTGTTCTACTCCAGGGGAGACAGTTACCTCAGCTCCTTCAGGAACTAAAACAGTAGGGGGCAATTACCCCGAATTGTAAATAACTCCATAGACGTTCCACCCATTGGGGTTGTCCATATGTACAGGTTCAAACTGTGTTTTCCAAAGACTAGGAGACAAAGAAAGGGCTTTTGGTATAAAAGGATGAGTTTGAACTGACACAGTGCTGCTTTCTGATCCAGCAAATGGACAGGATCTTATGTTCAAGGGAGTGGGAGGGCAACCCAGGCAAAAAGGTTGGAAAGTCTTTGGCCTGCCCAGGTCCCATAAGTCTATGAATGATTCCTGGCAAGTTTAGTGTGTGTTTAAATATATTCATTGTTTTTATTATGTTTTCTCTGTAAGGCTTTTACTTAAAGAATAAATGTGCTTAGAAAGAGTTCTGTGGTAACTTGTAACTACTGGCAGTACACTATTCATTGTCCCGGGAGAGACAAAGCAACGCACAGGCACTGGCTGTTAGGCTAACTGGCTTGGCTAGGGATATCGCAGTGTAAGGCAGGGAACTGAGCAGCTTTAAAACTCCCTGGTCAGAAGAGAGTGGGACAAGGCTTCCTGCCCACAGAGAAGGTGACTGAGATTTGACTGGATACTCCTGGAGTGGACACAGAAGGGGTAGTGCAGTTATCCTGAAACAGCTATGATCTGTACTACAAATACTGCAATTGCTTAACAACCCCACTTCCACAATTATCTGATGGGAAGTGGAGAAGAATATCATAATTAACTGAAACACTGTGACAGGGAATTTGGGTAGAATGTAATTATCCACATTGGAATTTTTTATTTTCTTCTTTTCAGGTTCCTACGCTGTCCTCATTGGACAGTGGTATCAGAGTGCATCCCAGAAGCGAATTGAATGATGTGACTATGGTTTATCACATATTATTCTTTCTCCCCTTTTTTTCCTCCAAGGGGAAAATTATGTGAAGATTTTGGATTTTAAAAATTAATTAATTTTATTTATTTATTTCATGTTTGCTGGGCTATACATGTTTATTATTGAAGGCAAGGTTATTTTGCACTTAAAATGGTAGCTGGTGAGGTTTGTTAGACCCTGAGGGCGTTTGTTCCACAGCCTTGGACTGGCCTTCCAAAAAGCTCTGTCTTCTGAACAGATGCTTTACCTCCTGCAAAAATTAGCTTTTTTGGCCAGTAAACCATGTTTAAGACTCCTTCTTTTGCCTACAATGCCATTGGATCTTTATTGTACACAAATGGTGAACATCTCTATTTTGTGTCTAATCAATGGTTGTTCACTTATTCAGCTACATTAATTTGGGATGCCGTCAGTACAGCAATATCAATCACTCCTAAAAACATTATTTTTAAAAAATATGAAAATATTGCAGAATGGGTTTTTTCATGTGCAATCTACAACTGAGGAATATGTGAACTAAATGAACATGGCAAGATCCCAAAATAAGAAGAATTCCAAGTTTTTTTCTGAAAGAACTAGCAATTATATAGATAAGTTGCTTGGGAAGTATTTGCTTTCTTGTATTGTAGTGCATGCACATGTCAACCTTTTCCTACCTGCACACATCATAAATATCCTCAGTGTGGAGATGAATTGCAAATACAGTGCCATTTACTACCCCAATTTTCATGAGTAACTAACAGGCTGAGTTTGTGGTAAGAAGTAGTCAATTGTAACGTTTTCCTTTGTGAAAATGAGTGGCAAATATTTTTCTCTTTCTTCATCTCCAGTGCAGTTAGGTAACTCCGGAACCTATTGGAAAACATGATGTTAATAATTACTTTTTCACCCATAATGTGGTAATTTTGAGAAGCTCCTGAGAGAGCATTGAAAAAGAAAATGCGAAATTGGAGAGGCAGGGCAAGCCCACAACATTTTGGCACCTGAGGCGGGGAGCTCAAATGACATCCCCATACCCCCTCGCTTGGGTCAAAACTTTGAAAGGTCTAAATTCTGCCTTCTTCCTGTTCTACTCCTCTCATGATACTGCTCAGCTACCTAACCCAATAAAGGAGAACTAACAATTTGAAATGCCTTTTTCAAACATTTTAAGTAACATTTAACTTTCAAATGCCTGAACAGCAAATGTAACTTCTCTTGTCTGCATAGTAAACACTGGCATTTTTATCTGTTTGAATAATCAAAGTGGTGCTTTCCGTGCCTTCTTGGTTGCAAAGATTTGAACTGCTTCCTGAAGGTCCACCGTCTTAGCCAGCTCATGCCCTATTGAGATGGTTGCAAGGCTGACCAGACTCGCCTGTGTCATTGTTGAGGGTAGATGTGTTTTTTTATTAACTTCAGTTTGGAGAAACTGCGTTCTCCACTGGCAACTGTTACAGGAAGTGTTAGAAGTATGCACAGAGCAACAAAAGCATTTGGAAAGAGGGTGGTCATCTTATTTGTGCACATATATTCCAGAACAGCCTTTGGAGTTGATCCTGCTGAAATGTATCTTGAAAGGGCTTTCAGTTCATCACCTAAATCACTCGCACCAATATCATGCATGTCATCATATGTCAACACTGTCTCTAGTGCCCTGCATTGCTGGTGTAGGTCTTCTTCAGGTATGGTGAGGAGTTTTGGAATATCATATAACATCCCAAATATATTGCTGTGTTCCTTGAGCTGCATGAAACGTTCTTCAACTGACTGTATTGCACAATCTAGCACTTGGTTAAAGAATTCAACTTGGAATTGTTGTTTGGGGCCTCTTATGGGATTATCCCATGCTTCATAATCAGAATGTCTTCTTCTTCAGTGACTCTTGTATTCTTGAATGGGTGGGAAAATAGCTTCAGTGTGAAGTTCCTCTGCCAACTTCTGTGCACTCTTCAGAACGTTTTGAAATCCCTCATCTGACTGGTAAGACTGTAGGTATGACTTTGCTTTGTCAAGTTGTTCCATTGCTCCAGATATACCAAGGTGAACACCTTGTGTCTCTTGCTTACAACATTTATTTCAAATAGTATGTCATGCCACAACACTAAGCCACACAGAAATTTGAAGTTATGCATGTTTCTGGTGATTCCATTTCCCTCTGCCACTGTTCTCCCACGAACAGTTCCTGTCATAGCATTATCCTCCATAATGGCAACTATGGCATCATCTATCTTCCCAATATGGTGTTTGATAGGCTTTTTCGCCTCCACTCAACTTTCCCATCGTGTGACACTCAGTGGTTTCAGTGTCAGAGAGGATGTTCCCAGATGTCGCTTCAAAATTTGCCATCGATGAGTTGATGCAGAGAAAAATACATACATGCTTTGAATTACATTAAAAAATGCAGCACCTCACTAGAAGCTGATGCTGCATCACTAACCACCAAGTTCAATTAATGAGAACTGCCTGGGACAAAAAAATCTCAAAGGTTTAACTCTCGGATCCGTGTCTGCACTCCTCTGTTCTTTCCCCTCATGTTGGCACCATTATCGTAGCCCTGACCTCTCATGTCAGCCATCACAATTCCTGTATCTTCCAGCTTTTTAAGAAGCACATTTGTCATACCAGCTCCTATAGTATCATCAATGTCAATAAATTCTAGAAAATGCTCCGACAGTCACCATTGCAGGGACATTTTCACTAGGTTCTGTTGTTGTTACAAAACGCACCATTAAAGTAATTTGTTCTGTATGGCTGATGCCAGGTGTGCAGTTCAGAATAACAGAGTAATATCTTGCTGACTTTAGATCTGCCACAATCTTCTGTTTAACTTTTGTTGCCAGTAACTGTATGATCTCATTTTAAATTGTTTTTCCAAGGTAGTGGTATGTGTACAGTTCTTGGGTGGTGACTCTTCTTAGATGCTCCTGGAATACGCATCAAACTCGGACATCAGCTCCACAATTTTAAGGAAGTTTCCATTGTTTGGCACATACAGCTGATCTGAAGTGCCACGCAGTGCTAGGTTTTGGCTAGCAAGCATTCTCACAATGGGAATGAGCCTTTTCAGAACATTTTGCCAGTAAAGAGACTCTGATGCAATCTTCTCTTGATGCTGATCATCTATGGTGGCCTTTAACCTTAGTCTCATCTCAAGCTCTTTTCACCTATGGAATGCTCTCTGGTGATTTGCTGCCTTCTCATGGCATGCCAGATTTCTAGCCAGATTTTTCCAGTCCTTTGTTCCTGTAGATCCCAATGTGGCTGGAACATTAGACTGGAAGAGTTTGCAACAAAAACAGTATGCAGCATTCTGGGTTTTTGAGTACATAAGCCATGACCTCTCCACTTTGTCATCATTGGGGATTTCACGCCAGTAATGTGTTGGATGGAAACTTCTATTTTCATTGTCAAGGGGATAATGAAGTTTTTCAATTGCTGTGGCCCATGCAGTACAAGGAAGTCCCTCAGGCTACTGCTCAAGTGGGTCCACAGTCCTGGATCATCTAGACTTAAGGAACTAAACTCAGCAGCAGCTGTTTCTTGTGCCTCCACCACACTCTTCTCTGATCTACACTTTTCTTCAGGAATGTACAGGTTACATCCATTTGAGATGGAGATATGGCTGCTGCAGTAGCTGCTAGGTCACCTGCACTCTGACTAACTGGAAGATCAGGCATCTCCTCACCACTCACATCCTCACTGGGGCCGGAAGGCTAACTGTGAACATTTGTGTCTATGCATCTCAGGAGAGCTCCTTCCAGCTTTCTTTCTTTTTCTGAATGCTGCCCCAGAGGAGCGTTTTCTTCTTTCACTCATGACTGCTGTTCTGTGCCAGCTATAGCGGCTCTCAACACTCACTTGAAGGGGACAAATAAGCAGGCTGGTAGCAGGGCCTGAGTGAGGGAAGATATCAGCGTCTTAAAGGCCTAACTGGCTCCTACTACTTCAGTTGACTGCCTGTTCTCCTCAAGTGGGTTCAGGAAAGCAGCAGGAAACAGGAAGCTCCCTGAGAAGCTGGTGTTAATCAGTCCAGGCTCCTGGGGGTGCTAGAAAGGTACATAAGAGGCTCCTCCTCCTCTTTCTCCCTGCAACTCCTGCTGCTTTCTGTTACTCCCTCTCACCTTTTCTCCTGCCTGCCTTTTATGTCTCTTGTGCCCTCCTTCCTCCAGCACAGCACTCCACCATCTCTGTGCATCTAGAGCAGAGAGAATACATATGCACCAGCAGCAGACACAATTTTCTATACTCTGGGTCCTAGTGGTGCCCCCCCACAGTCTGGCACCTGAGGCGGCTGCCTCAGTTTGCCTCATGGTAAGGCCAGCTCTGTGGAGAGGTGTGATGGAGAAAACAAAGAGATATAAGGCACATCTAGAAATAAAAGCACATGAAATAGTTCTTATAAGATAAATTGAGCATCATAAAAGAAGAGATCTCATTAATCTCTTACATATTTCTCTCTTTGGTGATTGAGCACTAAAACAGAAATAACACAGCTGGCTTCAGATCAGCACTTTTGTTATGAATAGAACACTGAGACAACAGATCAGTGAACACCAGAGCGTTATAGGATAAAGGATGCGGATTCTCCCATAGCTCAGTCTTTCCAACAATTTCAGCCTCATGTGACTGTTCTTGTAGGGAAGAAACAGACAGGATTCCAATCACCATAAATCATTTAGGAAAGCCACCTATATTCAATTTAAGGAGAACAAAAAAACTCAACCTTACTCCCTTTTGGTAATTCCAGTCCATCATTGATTTATTTTGCTTTGACAATGGGAAGCCAGCTTTGACTATCTTGGATTTGACCATTTGATTGGAGATACTGTAGTCAGGGAACTACCTTTTTTTTCATAAAATGAATGGAAAAATCCAAATCCGTTCTTGGATGGAAAATTGAATATTTATATAAAAAAATCAATAATTTCTATTAGGGTTACACTTTAAAAATACATGACATACTAATTTAAAGTGAGTTAATATGAATTACTTTAAAGGTGTGTGGCTCTGATTTTTAGTGGATTAATCACAGAGTTTAAGCATGGGTGCGAATATTCTGGTAACATTGGACCAGATGTGAGAATCCCATATCACAGTCTAAAGACTTCATGAGAAACCAGACTCCCCTCATGGAGTTTCCTTTATATTGTTCCTTTTGGGTAGGCATTCCCCTGAATGAGAAGTACGTTGGCCTCCCGAATGTCTACAGATATCTCAAGAGCCACACAAATTGTAGGGTTTTTTTGGGGGCCAGAGCCATCCACAAAGATGTCCTGTGTCTCTTCATTGCTTCATGTACCCTGCTGCCTCTGTCTTGGCTTCATGGCAGCAGAACATCAGTGCAGCAGGACTTCCCACTCACTGCTACACCTTGCACCTATATATCTGCAACCAAGGCTCAGGTACTATGATGATGCTGAACTTACCAAAGCTATCCATTTGGAAAAGGGCTGGTACAGTTTATTTCCTTCCTGGAGCATGGGGGAAACAGGGACTGAATTATGACTGAGCTATTGTCAGGTTTCTGTGCGGCCCCTTACTTAGTGCTCGTTGCAAGGTGCAATTCCAGCCTCAAGAATGGTGGAGAGAGTGATTATACAAGATGCAGAACAATGTTTTTTAGCCCTTTAAGAATGTAAGCAAATCAAACTACTTTTCTTTGAGCAAAGAAACCACTATATGTAAGGAGAGGGAAGAGAGTAAAGGTATGTAAAGAAATATGAGCAAAACAAGCTATTTCTAAGCAAAGTAAAGATCTTCAGAACTGCAGCACAGTCTGTAAGGTTTCTTCACTAATCAATATGTTGTTTTTATAACTTTGAAATTAATTAGAGCACTAAAAAAGGGCCTCAGTTCAGTACCTCTTGAAGAAGGAAATCCCCCCCAATGAAGGCTTGATTCAGTGCCCACTGAAATCAATTGAAATGAATCAAACCCTGAAATTGGTAATTCAGCCCTATGGATTTAACTCAAATGATATAACATGTTTTCTTTCTTGGCTGGGAGTTCATGTTTCTTCTCTTTAGACGTTTGGAAGTATATTAAAAATGTCATTCATTTGATTTTGAGATGGACAACAGACCTGTCAGAGCTTCACCTCAGCTGTGTTCTGTTTTTTTGTCAAAAGAACAACTGTTTGGCACAGGGTCTCACCTGCCATGTATAATACCATTCTTAACTGGAGATATTATTTCCCCCTTGGTATTGCTCTTTACAGTAGACATAAAGTCTTAACCCTTGGATTTATAACTGCTTTCCTTGCCTTATCAATTCAAATAAGTTGAGCTCACCTTATTTGCATTTATATTTTTCCTATTTTCCTGTTTCTTTCACATTCAAGCAATCTGTCTAGTTGCAAAACTCTTGTTAGAAGAATGTAGTGAGGCAGAATGGCCTCCTTCAGAGCCTGACAAGGAGGGACCACTGCATTCTTGCTGGTGGGTGGAGCCAAGCTGGCCTCACACCAGAAGCAGAGGGGAGGGACAGGAAGCATAAGAGGCAGGCCCTTCAGCTCAGTTGCATCAGAGCCAGCAAAGGAGGCAGACATCACTAGCTTGCTGCAGGATTCCGGACCAGACCCCAAGCCATGTGGTGTCCTGCCCCGGAGGAGACCAAGAGTGGGGAAGAGTTGCTGGGACTGCCATCCGCCACTTACCCTAAGGAGACTGAGGACACACAGATTACAGATCCACACCAATGGACTGTAGTAGGAAGTACCCTGGGGAGCAGGCATTAGTGAGGTTGTGCTGTCACAATATAAGTCAGAATGTTTCAGGAGGATCCATGCTGACTAGGGGTGCCAGGCATCTGGTTTTTGACTGAAACATCCAATCGAAAAGGGATCCTGGCAAGGCTGGTCAGCACTGCTGACCAGGCCATTAAAATTCCTGTCGGTAGCACAGTGGGTCTAAGGCAGGCTCCCTGCCTGCCCTGGCTCTGCGCAGCTCCCCAGAAGTGGCCAGCATGTCCGGCCCCTAGGCACAGGGGTGATTAGGAAAGTTCTGCATGCTGCCCCCACCCCTAGCACCAGCTCCGCAGCTCCCATTGGCTGGGAACCACAGCCAATAGGAGCTGCAGGGCTGGTGTCTGCGGGCAGCACGCACGTTGCAGAACCAACTGCCCGTGCCTCTGACTAGGGGCCGGACATGCAAGCCACTTCCAGGTGTAGTGCAGAGCTAGGGCAGGCAGGTAGCCTGCTTTAGCCATGCTGTGCCACCGACCAGGAGCTGCCTGAGGTAAGCACTGCCTGACTGGAGGCTGCACCCCGAACCTCCTGCCCCAGGTTGGAACCCCCTCTCGCACCCTAACTTCCTCCCAGACCCCGCACCCAAGCCCCCTACCCAGCCCTGAGCCTGCTCCTGAACCCAAACTCCCTCCCGGAGCCCGCACCCCACACCTCCTTCCACACTCCAACCCACTGCCCCAGCCCTGAGCCTCCTCCTGCAATCCAAACCCCTTGGCCCCATCCCGGAACCCCCTCCTGCAACCCAAACCCTTCATCCCCAGCCCCACCCCAGAGCCCACACCCCCATCTGGAGCGTGCATCACCTCCCGCACCTCAACCCCTGCCCCAGCCCTGCCCCTGCTCCCACACCCTGAACCTCTCATTTCTGGCACCACTCTGGAGCCCACAAACCCAGCTGGAGCCCTCACCCCGCCTGCACCCCAACCTCCCGGCCCCAGTCCAGTGAAAGTGAGTGAGGGTGAGGGAGAGCAAGCGATGGAGGGAGGGGACTCGGAAGAGGCAGGGCAGAGGGCGCAGCAAGGGTGTTCGGTTTTGTTCAGTTGGAAAGTTGGCAACCCTACTGCTGATCCAGTGGTGGGATCCCCTGCCACTCTTAGAGCCCTGGAATGGGACCTGGTGGAGTAGGGTGGGCCTGGGTTCCCCTTAGTCCACCTCTCACTGACCCACACCTGCGGTAGCAGCCTTCTCACCCTAGGCCAGAAGGCCTGTGCTTTATGTGTTTGCTGTCTGCCCAAGCCAGGAGGCTGGGCTAAAGACTGATCCCTGTTCTGGCCTGCCCAGACGGCCAGAGCCTTGTACTGTATTATTTGCTGTCTGCCCTAGCAGGTGCTATATATGGGGTAAATTGCTGTCTGCACAAGCCAGGAGGCTTTGGGCTAAAGCAGGGATCGGTAACCTTTGGCACACAGCTACAGTTCGCCGCTTCAGGCCAATGGGGGCTTTGGGAAGCGGTATGGGTCGAGGGATGTGCTGGCCACCGCTTCCCACAGCCCCCATTGGCCTGGAGCAGTGAACTGCAGCCAGTGGGAGCCGCGATCGGCCAAACCTGCGGACACAGCAGGTAAACAAACCTGCCTGGCCCGCCAGGGGGCTTACCCTGGTGGCTGCATGCCGATCCCTGGGCTAAAGACAGCTCTTGGAGGCTTTGGGCTAAAGACTGCTCCTTGCTCTGCCCCGCCCAGAGGGCCAGAACTACAGATGGTAGATCACTGCCTGGCTCAGCCAGGAGGCTGGGCGATAGACTGTGTGTTGCTCTGCCCTGACCAGAGGGCCAGAGCCCTAGTCTGCGAATTGACTATTTACTATATGCTGTAGTGAGGCAGAGTGGCCTCCCTCCTAGCCTGACAGAGAGGGACGAGCACAGGACTACTACACTGAGATTATATGATTGTTTTCAGGTTTTATAATCTTTTGGAAGAAGAAGTGGCTAAACACTTGAGGAATTAAAATGATGCCGCACAGAAAACAGCTTCTCTATAGAAAACCTCATGTCTGAAGGAGATAATTATCCTGCTCCTCCACCCATTTGCTTCTTTTTATTTTTTATTTTTCCCTTCAAATGTTCAGATTTGATCAAATCACTGCTGGGACATTTCATTTTATTTAAATGTAACAATACAAACATTACTAATCTGGTTTCCCTACATTCATTTGCGTACTCCCTGTCAACAATGGTTTATCAGCCATCAAAATCTAATTGAAATGGCAATGCAGCATGCAGTCATACAATAATTATAAAATAAACAGACTGAAAATTCAGATGCATTTGAACAAAAGCCATTAAAGTAACCTAAATAGAAAAAAGTAATTAGAGATTTCTTTTTCTTTCTTTCTTTCTTTCTTTCTTTCTTTCTTTCTTTCTTTCTTTCTTTCTTTCTTTCTTTCTTTCTTTCTTTCTTTCTTTCTTTCTTTCAAAATAAGGCAGTCAGACACCCGGTTAAACAGATTTTTTTTAAAGGCTTTCCCCTGGTAGCTCTTTTCTTATGCCATCCGTCCTTGTTAAAATGTTGTGATAATAGNCTTTCTTTCTTTCAAAAATTCATATTTATATTAAAGGCTTCACTAGTAAAAGACCAGACTAGTAAAAGATTGTTTTCAATATTCGTATATTATAGAACAGGGATCGGCAACCTTTGGCACGCGGCCGGTTTGTTTACCTGCTGTGTCAGCAGGTTCGGCCGATTGCAGTTCCCACTGTCTGCAGTTCGCTGCTCCAGGCCAATGGGGGCTGAGGGAAGCGGTGTGGGCTGAGGGATGTGCTGGCTGCTGCTTCCTGCCACCCCCATTGGCCTGGAGCGGCGAACCGTGGAAGCCGCAATCGGCCGAACCTGTGGACGCGGCTGTAAACAAATTGGCCTGGCCTGCCAGGGGGCTTATCCTGGCGGGCCGCGTGCCAAAGGTTGCCGATTCCTGTTACAGAAAGGCTATGGTTAGTAACAAAATTTGTTTTGTAAACACTAAGTAAAAAAAAAGAAAAAAGGCACTTCATCATTGCACCTCCAAAACATGCTGCACTTTTTCTTCAGAGAACTCCTGCAGTAGTACACACACATAACAGTTAATAATAGATTATAAAAAGTAGTGTCCTGTATCGTCTAAATACCAAATCTTTAGAGGCTTGCAAATAGAACAGTCTGTTCAGTGATTGTAGAAACGTGACGTCAAAAGGCTGGTCTGCTTCTTGTTTGAAATCTCATAGTGTGTTATTTCATATGCATCTCCCCCAATCCCCAAAAGAAAGAAATAAGTAGGACTGCAAAACTCTCCACAGACTATATGGTTTTGCATTAATGCAAGTGGTATTGTAATAAGATATTTAAACTTTTGAAAGAGAGGTAAAAAAGCCCTGAAAAGAAGCCTGGATATATAGTCCTGTGGCAGGTTGGCATAGCAACTATTTCTTAGAACTCTGTTGCTGCTTAAGTAAACAGCCAAAGCACAGAGCATGCCTCATCTAAGCTGAGTCCATCTGGAGAATGTGTGTATATAAGAACTGGAATCTTCAGCAGATGAGGATATTTTAATGGGTCTCACTAACACTGCTATTGTTGTCATTGTTTTAATGATAAAATTTATTTTCCCTCTGCTTTGATGATGTAATTAACTGAAGATTCTAATTTAAAGTTATTTTCATTCGGGAATGAAGCTTGGCATAAATAGTCTCATCCTAGACACTTTTTTCCATTGATTTATCTAATATTTTAATGGAATATTTTCCACAGATCTAACAAAAGCTAAACGTGAACACAAATTAGCCAAAGCAATCACTTAAATGAGCTCTGCGGCATACCAAATTGTATGTAACATAAAAGACCACGAAAAATTCAGCCTCGGTGGATGGGAGTATTTCTGACTATTTTTGTTTGGGGGAAGGGGACGCCATTACAAATATATCATCCTAATGTCATGGCTATAGTTTAACCTGGCAAATATCATCTTTCTGTAATGCAAAAATATATTTAAGTGTGTACCTCCTGACACTTCAAAAATCTCTGTCACCCTTTATATTAAGGGTTCATTTATAAATAGTTTATAAAGTGTTAATAAATGATTAACAGATGCTTTAAAATGGTTAATCATTTACTATGGAATCTATCAGGTCAGTAGTTTGATTATAATTTATAACAACTTCTACTGACATGCTTATAACTTTCTATAACAAATACTACTTATGTCTTAAAAGGGTTAATAAATACTTAATAGATGGTTATAACTTATAAGCATATAAGTAGAAGACGTTGCAGATGGTTATAAGCAACTTATTCACCACTTAGATCAGTGGTTCTCAAACTAGGGCTGCTGCTTGTTCAGGGAAAGCCCCTGGCGGGCCAGGCCGGTTTGTTTACGCCTCATCCACAGGTTCGGCCAATTGCGGCTCCTACTGGCCGCGGTTCGCCGCTCCAGGCCAATGGGGACTGCAGGAAGCAGTGCGGGCCGAGGGACGTGCTGGCCGCCCTTCCTGCAGCCCCCACTGGCCTGGAGCCGCGATCGGCTGAACCTGCGGATGCGGCAGGTAAACAAACCTGCCCGGCCCGCCAGGGGCTTTTCCTGAACAGGAAGTGGCCCTAGTTTGAGAACCACTGAGTTAGACTCTATAACAATTAGTTGACCATTTTATAGAATCTATTAATCATTTATTAGCCTTTTCTTATTTATAAATGGAACCTTAATATGAAGAGTAACCCACTAAAACCAACCCCTCCCCCATCCCCACATACACATGCAGCCTTTCCTCTTTGTGGGTATGGTACTCACTACATTTAACCCTCCATGGTATTCAGAGAACACTGCAAAGATAGTGGTATATGAAACTAATTAGAATAGAATATGTGTGCATGTGCAGTGGTTCTCAACCTTTTCTGTTTCATGACCCTGTGTTAAAATAGTGTGGCTGACAATATTCTGGATAAACCTTATGGATTTACGATAAACTTTATTGAATTAAGTTAAACCTTACTGAATTAGTGTTAAAACCTTTGGAGGCCCGGCAATTGTGTATGTATTGTGACATTGTATGTATCTTCTCTAGGGGGGGATGCTCTGTTATCAGCCCTTTGAAGCCACCCCTATGGAGAGGTGTGTGTTATGACACTGGCAGACCAGGTGCCAGACTTCACCAAAGCTTTAGGCTTTAGCTGAGCACTGACAAATTCTGTTTCACCCGTGTGTTAGTATGGTTAAGATGGTTTAGATTTTATGAAATGCTTGTAAATTGCTGCATGTATTAATCTCACTGATAATATCTTTATCACATTTTATAAGGTAATATTTAAGTTTTTGTTTTATGACTGTAAAAAAAAAGCTTGCTCTGAAACTGTGAACACAGTCAGGAGAATTAATCTCCTCACTATCTAGAAAGCTATCAAAACTAAATGGGCCATTGTGGGACATCACGATACAAAGACTTTGTTGGCAAAAGGGTTCATCCCATCAGCTTGAATTCTAGAAGGCAATGTTAAAAATAGTTGACAAGAAAAATTTTCATCTCTTTTTTGCTGTTTGGACTCTCACAGGGCTGGAGCTATGAAACAGAAGCAGATATCCCTAGAGTTAACCTGGGTTAGCCCTAAAAGACATTCAGAGAGTTGACAAAATACTACAACTCTCACCTTTTAAAACTAAAGATTGTAACTGATTTGTGTATATATGTTTGCCTGCTTTCATTTTGTAATAACTAATTTCTTTTTTCCTAGTTAATAAATCTTTAGTTAGTTTATTGCAGGATTAGCTACGAGCATTGTCTTTGGTGGGAGATCTAAGGTACAAATTGACCTGCAATAAGTGACTGGTCTCTTGGGATTGGGAGCAACCTGAATATTTTCTGATCTTTGGTGTACATCAACCAACTATCATGAAGTCCAGTTTGACTGGATGGCAAGATAGACTGGAATGATCAATGGGATTGTCTGTGACTCCACAGTAAGACTATCAGAGTTTGTCAGCAGTTCATATTTGTTACTGGGTTGGTGAAATTTATCCGGTTTTAGTAAGGGAGGGTGGGTTGCAACCTTTGACCCCACCCCTAGAGTCTTTTGGTGACACCTTCCCCCATGGCTCCCTGCCTTGCTCCAATGGTTTAGCACAGTGTTCATCATTCAGTCAGGAAAAGATGAGAGCTAAGACAGTGCAATAATCCGGCTTTATTCCTTCATCCACATGTTGTATTCTCTTTCACTGAGCATTTCCTGAAAGTAGAGTTATCTAAAATTCCTATAAAAACAACCAGGAGTCCAGTGGCACCTTAAAGACTAACAGATTTATTTGGGCATAAGCTTTCGTGGGTAAAAAACCTCACTTCTTCAGATGCGTGGAGTGAAAATTACAGATACAGGCATTATATAATGACACATGAAGAGAAGGGAGTTACCTCATAAGTGGAGAACCAGTGTTGACAGGGCAAATTCGATCAGGGTGGATGTAATCCACTCCTAATAATAGATGAGGAGGTGTCAATTCCAGGAGCGCAAAGCTGCTTTTGTAATGAGCTAGCCACTCCCAGTCCCTATTCAAGCCCAAATTAATGGTATTAAATTGCAAATGAATTTTAGTTCTGCTGTTTCTCTTTGAAATCTGTTTTCTGAAGTTTTTTTGTTCAAGCATAGCTACTTCTAAATCTGTTTTAGAATGTCCAGGGAGATTGAAGTGTTCTCCTACTGGCTTTTGTATGTTACCATTCCTGATGTCCGATTGGTGTCCATTTATTCTTTTACGTAAGGACTATCCGGTTTGGCCAATATACATGGCAGAGGGGCATTGCTGGCACATGATGGCATATATCACATTAGTAGACGTGCAGGTGAATGAGCCCTTGATGGTGTGGCTGATGTGGTTGGGTCCTCTGATGATGTTGCTAGAGTAGATATGGGGACAGAGTAGGCAACGAGGTTTGCTACAGGGATTGGTTCCTGGGCTGGTGTTTCTGTGGTGTGGTGTGTAGTTGCTGGTGAGTATTTGCTTTAGGTTTGGGGGCTGTCTGTAAGTGAGGATTGGCCTGCCTCCCAAGGTCTGTGAGAGTGAGGGATTGTTTTCCAGGATAGGTTGTAGATTGTTTAATGTGCTGGAGAGGTTTTAGCTGGGGGCTGTACGTGATGGTCAGTGGTGTTCTGTTCTTTTCCTTGTTGGGCCTGTCCTGTAGTAGGTGATATCTGGGTTCCCGTCTCGCTCTGTCAATCTGTTTCCTCACTTCCCCAGGTGTGTATTGTAGTTTTACGAATGCTTGATAAAGATCTTGTAGGTGTTTGTCTCTGTCTGAGGGATTGGAGCAAATTCGGGTGTATCTTAGGGCTTGGCTGTAGACAATGGATTGTGTGATGTGTCCTGGATGGAAGCTAGAAGCATGTAGGTAAGTATAGCGGTCAGTAGGTTTCCAGTATAGGGTGGTGTTTATGTTAACATCACTTATTTGCACTGTAATGTCCAGGAAGTGTATCTCTTGTGTGGACTGGTCCAGGCTGAGGTTGATGGTGAGGTGGAAATTGTTGAAATCCAGGTGGAATTCTTCAAGGGCCTCCTTTCCGTGGGTCCATATGATGAAGATGTCATCAATGTAGCGCAAGTAGAGGAGGGGCGCTAGGGGACGAGAGCTGAGGAAACACTGTTCTAAGTCAGCCATAAAAACGTTGGCATACTGTGGGGCCATGCAGGTACCCATAGCAGTGCCACTGACTTGAAGGTATAAGTTGTCCCCAAATCAGAAATGGTTGTGGGTGAGGACAAAGTCACAAATCTCAGCCACAAGGTGTGCTGTGGAATATTGTTCTTCACAGCTTGAAGTCCATCCTCATGTGGAATATTGGTGTAAAGAGCTTCTACATCCATGGTGGTCAGGATGGTGTTTTCAGGAAGATCACCAATGCATTGTAGTTTCCTCAGGAAGTCAGTGGTGTCTCGAAGATAGCTAGGAGTGCTGGTAGCGTAGGGTCTGAGGAGAGAGTCCAAATAGCCAGATAATCCTCCTGTAAGAGTGCCAATGCCTGAGATGATGGGGCGTCCAGGGTTTCCAGGTTTATGGATCTTGGGTAGCAGATAGAATACCCCTCATCAGGGCTCTGGGGATGTGTCCATATAGATTTGTTCCCGTGCTGTAGCAGGAAGTTTCTTGAGCAGATGGTGTAGTTTCTTTTGGTACTCCTCAGTGGGATCAGAGGATAGTGACCTATAGAATGTGGTGTTGGAGAGTTCCTATACATCATCATGCTATAGTTCCCCTCACCGTTGAGGACCTCTTTATCATAACATCACTTTTGTGAGATTTATTTGAGAAAGCAAAATTAAACATGAATACCATGACCAGTTTAACATGTAACATTCTATTATATCCCCATAACGTGTATATAATCATATAGATATAGAACATGACACCAACTTTTTTTTTAGTTAACTTTTAACTTGCTTGCCAACTAAGGTATTTTCTTTTGTGTTTGGGATGTTTGTTCTTTCTTTCATGCCTTAGTATTGTAGAAAATCTTGTATATATACCTTGCAGGCAGTTTGATGTCAGAATGAGTGAGAGTCTTTCTTGTAACAACAGGAGTCTGCCTTGCACTTGGTTCTTCTAGGGGTGTGTTGTTTTGAGAGTCTGTTCTGATATCAATCAGTAGCTTGTCAGACTGAGTGCCTTCCATGTCCTAGTGATCAAATCTCAGTGGAGTGTGTATTTCACTCACCTCCTCATCTGAGTTTTTGTCTTATGTTTGTAGTGGGCATATGTATTTGTGTCCATTCATCTTATGTTATCTGAACAAGGATTTATCTGTTCAGTGCATGCAGCTTGCTTCCAACTCCATGATTTGTCCTGAGGAAATAGTTTATGCTGACAGCATCACCCAGTTGTAGTTCTGGGAGATCTTTAACTGTGGATCATAGCAGGCGTTGGCCTTTGCACGTCTCTCTTTCTTTTAGTTTGTTACTCCTTCCACTACAGCTAGTTGGAGTAATGCTGGGGCTATAGGCACAATCAGGGCCGGCTCCAGGTACCAGCTGAGCAAGCTGGTGCTTGGGGCGGCAGATTGTTGGAGGTGGCATTCTGCCCAATCCTAGGGCGGCACGGCCACTTTTTGTTGTTGTTGTTCTTGTTCCGCTCCGGCCGCCCTGTAGGGGGCGGCGGTGTGGAGAACCAGAGCGCCCTGCAGGGCAGTCCTCTTCCTTCCCTCGCTGCCGACTGGAGCAGAGCCCTGGCGGCAGGAGGCGGCGCAGTGGGAGGGACCGCGTGGCAGCGCCCCTGCTGTAGCCCTGGCCGCCCCCTTTTCTCTCTCTCTCCCACCCGCCTCCTCTCCCTGCCCCTCCCCCCCCAAGCTGGTACCCCTGCACCCACGTTCTGGCCGCGCCACAGGTTTTTTTTTTTTTTTGCTTTGCCGTTCTGGCCGCCCCGTTTTTTTTGGTTGTTTGTTTGTTTTTTGCTTGGGGCGGCCAAAAAGTCAGAGCCAGCCCTGGGCACAATGGTACATGTGTGTCACAGTTTCAGGGTAACTACACCTGTATTCCCCCTCTGTGGTCCCTTGATGGCACCCACTTAAAGGTTTCAGCTGCGAGCAGTGGCACAGGAGCCAGCGAACAGGGCTGCTAACAGGGGAGTTTGAGTGGGAGTTCACAGGGGGAGGTGGAAGGGGAGGCAGGAGGGTGTGGTGCCTCGTGTGCTGTGCTTCCCCAGGTGCAGAGGGCACAGCTGAGCAAGCAGGCTCAGACAACAGCAGCCATGAGCCAAGCAGTGGGGGACACAATGCAGATGATTGCATGCGGCAGCTGCGGTATGTACATGGTCCTAGCAGCGGTGCCTGAACAGAGGTATGTGTGCATGAAATGCCGCCTAATAGAGCTGCTGGAAGAAAAGATCCGAGGTTTGGAGATGCAGGTAGATACCCTGATAGAGTTTAGAAGGGAGTTCGAGCAGCTGATGGAGCAAAGGCAAGGAGTGGCTGAAGGGGAAAGCTCAGGGGTACAGGTGGAAGCACGGGCAAAGACCTGTGAGGGGGGAATGCCGGGGGGAGAACAAGGGCAGTGGAAGCATGTGACCGTGAGAAGCAGGCCAAGGAAAAGGAGGGCCAGTGAAGGAGAAATAGAGCTCAGGAACAGGTTTGGGTGCAGCAGGTGGTAACTGAAGGGGGGAGGGGGAGGAAAAAGAGAAGAGCGGCTAGTCCCATAGAAAAAGGGGAGGAGTTGATGGAGACAGCACTAAATCTGGGCCCCGGGAGAATACAGGATGGCATAAGGGAGATTATAAGGGAAAATAGGAATGGACAGGGGTTGCAACTAGAGGGATCAGGGGATAGATTAGTAGATCGCACTGTCACCAGGCAAAGGCAGGTTTACGTGATTGGGGACTCCTTACTGAGGAGGTTAGATAGGCCTGTGACCAGGGCGGACCCAGAGAACAGAAGGGTGTGCTGTCTACCGGGCGCTAAGATACGGGATGTGGACCTGCGGCTGAAAAGGATCCTAAAAGGAGCAGGTAAGAACCCCTTGATCATTCTTCACGTAGGAACGAATGACACGGCTAGGTTCTCGCTGGAGAGAATCAAGGGAGATTATGCCAGGCTGGGGAAGATGCTTAAGGAAATCGAGGCTCAGATCATCTTCAGTGGGATTCTGCCTGTTCCTAGAGAAGGGCAGCAAAGGGGTGACAGGATTGTGATGATAAATAGTTGGCTAAGGGAGTGGTGCTATAAAGAGGGCTTTGGGATGTATGGCCACTGGGAGGCTTTCGGGGACAGAAAACTGTTCTCACGGGATGGACTTCACCTGAGTAGGGAAGGAAATAGACTTCTGGGAGGGAGGCTGGCGCATCTCATCAAAAGAGCTTTAAACTAGGAATTTGGGGGAGACGGTTGGGAGATGTCCAGTTAATCTCCAGACCAGATTATAACACTGAGAGGGAGGACGATGAGGTAAGAACAGATATAGCCGGGGGAAGAGATTGGACATAAGGAGGAGGGGGGGGATGGATACTAGACTAATAGGTCATACTAGCAGTACGGTGTCCATACCAAATGGGATAACGAATGTGAGAGAGGCCAAACGGCATAAATTAAGATGTTTATACACCAATACGAGAAGCCTAGGTAACAAAATGGAGGAATTGGAGCTCCTGGTCCGAGAAATGAAACCGGATATTGTAGGAATAACTGAAACGTGGTGGAACGGTAGTCATGACTGGATTACAGGTATGGAAGGGTATGTGCTGTTTAGGAAAGACCGGATCAAAGGTAAAGGTGGGGGAGTAGCATTGTATGTCAATAATGAGGTAAACTGTAAAGAAATAATATGTGATGGAATGGATAAGACGGAGTCTGTCTGGGCAATACTCACATTGGGTAAAAGAACTACTAGAGCCTCCCCTGGGATAGTGCTTAGAGTATGCTATAGACCGCCGGGATCTAGCCTGGATATGGACAGAGAACTCTTTAATGTTTTTAGGGAAGTAAATACTAATAGGAACTGTGTAATCATGGGAGACTTTAACTTCCCGGATATAGATTGAGGAACAAATGCTAGTAACAATAATAGGGCTCAGATTTTCCTAGACGTGATAGCTGATGAATTCCTTCATCAAGTAGTTGCTGAACCGACAAGGGGGGATGCCATTTTAGATTTGGTTTTGGTGAGTAGTGAGGACCTCGTTGAGGAAATGGTTGTAGGGGACAACCTTGGCTCGAGTGGTCATGAGCTAATTCAGTTTAAACTAAATGGAAAGATTAACAGAATTAAATCAGAGACTAAGGTTTCAAAAGGTTTAACTTTAATAAATTAAGGGGACTAGTTAGGGAAGTGGATTGGCCTAACATATTTAGGGATCTAAAGGCGGAAGGCGCATGGGATTATTTCAAGTTGAAGTTGCAGGAGCTGTCGGAGACCTGTATCCCGAGAAAGGGAAAACAGTTCATAGGCAGGAGATTTAGACCGAGCTGGATGAGCAAGCGTCTCAGAGGGGTCATTAAGAAAAAACAGAAAGCATACAGGGAGTGGAAGATGAGAGGGATCAGCAAAGAAACCTACCTTATTGAGGTCAGAGCATGTAGAGATGGAGTGAGAAAAGCCAAAAGCCGTGTAGAGTTGGACCTTGCAAGGGGAATAAAAACCAATAGTAAGAGCTTTTATAGCCATATAAATAGGGAGAAAACAAAGAAAGAAGAAGTGGGACCGCTTAAGACTGTAGATGGAGTGGAGATTAAGGATAATCTAGGCATGGCACAATATCTAAATGAATATTTTGCATCGGTATTTAATGAGGCTAATGAAGGGCTGAGGAATAGTGGAAGCGAGATGGATGGAAATAAAGGAGTGGGGGTTGACATTACCGTATCCGAGGTAGAAGCCAAACTCGAACAGTTTAGCGGGACTAAATCGGGCGGACCGGATGATCTTCATCCGAGAATATTAAAGGAACTGGCGCGAGAAATTGCAAGCCCGTTAGCGATAATTTTTAATGAATCTGTAAACTCGGGGGTGGTACCATTTGACTGGAGAATAGCTAATGTGGTACCTATTTTCAAGAAGGTGAAAAAAAGTGACCCGGGTAACTACAGGCCTGTTAGTTTAACGTCTGTAATATGTAAGGTCTTGGAAAAAATTTTGAAGGAGAAAGTAGTTAAGGACCTTGAGGTCAATGCCAATTGGGACAAATTACAACACGGTTTTACGAAAGGTAGATTGTGCCAAACCAACCTGATCTCCTTCTTTGAGAAAGTAACAGATTTTTTAGATAATGGAAATGCGGTGGATCTAATATACCTCGATTTCAGTAAAGCGTTTGATATGGTACCGCATGAGGAATTATTGGCTAAATTGGAAAAGATGGGGATCGATATGAAAATCCAGAGGTGGATAAAGAACTGGTTAAAGGGGAGACAGCAGCGGGTTGTACTGAAAGGTGAACTGTCAGGTTGGAGGGAGGTCACCAGTGGAGTTCCTCAAGGTTCGGTTTTGGGTCCGATTTTATTTAATCTATTCATTACTGACCTTGGAACCAAATGTAGGAGTGGGCTGATAAAGTTTGCAGATGACACAAAGTTGGGAGGTATTGCCAATTCGGAGAAGGATCGGGATATCCTGCAGGGCGATTTGGATGACCTTGTAAACTGGAGTAATAGTAATAGGATGAAATTTAATAGTGAGAAGTGTAAAGTTATGCATTTAGGGATGACTAACAAGAATTTTAGTTATAAGTTGGGGACGCATCAGTTGGAAGTAACGGAAAAGGAGAAGGACCTCGGAGTCCTGGTTGATCTCAGGATGACTATGAGTCGGCAATGTGACGTGGCTGTGAAAAAAGCTAATGCGGTCTTGGGATGCATTTCTAGTAGGGATAAGGAGATGCTGGTTCCATTATACAAGGCACTGGTGAGACCTCATTTGAAGTACTGTGTGCAGTTCTGGTCTCCCATGTTTAAAAAGGATGAAATCAAACTGGAATGGGTACAAAGAAGGGTCACTAGGATGATCCGAGGAATGGAAAATCTGTCGTATGAAAGGAGACTCGAGGAGCTCGTTTTGTTTACCTTAACCAGAAAGAAGGCTGAGGGGGGATATGATTGCTCTCTTTAAATATATCAGAGGGATAAATACCAGGGAGGGAGAGGAATTATTTCAGCTCAGTACTAATGTGGACACGAGAACAAATGGATATAAACTGGCCGTCGGGAAGTTTAGGCTTGAAATTAGATGAAGGTTTCTGACCCATCAGAGGGGTGAAGTTTTGGAACAGCCTTCCGAGGGAAACAGTGGGGGCAAAAGACCTCTCTGGCTTTAAGATTAAGCTTGATAAGTTTATGGAGGTGATGGTTTGATGGGATAAAGTGATTTTAGTCAATAAGTCAATAAAGTGCCATCGCTGGTAATTAGTAACAATGGTCTATGATGGGATATTAAAAGTTACTACAGAGAACTTTTTCCAGAGGGTCTGGCTAGAGAATCTTGCCCGCATGCTCGGGGTTCAGCTGATCGCCATATTTGGGGTCGGGAAGGAATTTTCCTCCAGGGTTGATTGGCAGAGGCCCTGGAGGTTTTTCGCCTTCCTCCGCAGCACGGGGCAGGGGTCACTTGCTGGAGGATTCTCAGCGATTTGAAGTCTTTAAATCATGATTTGGGGACTTCAACAGCAGAGTCAAGGGAGAGAATTCTTTCAGGAGTGGGTGGGTCAGCTTTTGTGGCCTGCATCATGCGGGAGGTCAGACTAGATGATCATAGTGGTCCCTTCTGACCTTAGAGTCTGAGTCTATGAGCTCAAATTCTTTCTTGGCCGGTCATATTATAATGGTATATTTAACCTGCCAGAGTGTGTGTACCTTCCTATTATCCTCACTAGGGCTTGGGGTCTACCTTTAGTCTGAACTTTTATTATGGTGTTTTTAAATAATCCCCAAGCTGCTTGCAAGCCTTGAACCTTTGTAACAGCTCCTTTTAATTACTGTCTAAAAAGTGTCCTAATTTTTGTGGAGTTCCCCCTTTTAATGTTAAATGTTACTGTGGTGATCTTTTGAAATTACACCCCTCCCCACCCCCAACCAGGATGTTAAATTTAATTACATTATGGTCACTTCTACTCAGAGGTTCAGCTATACTTACTTTTTGGATCTGATCCTGTGCTCCACTTGGGACTAAATCAAGAATTGTTCTCTCCTTATGGATTCCAGGACTACCTGCTCCAAGAGGCAGTTGTTTATGATGTCTAGAAATGTTATCTCTGTATCATGCCCTGAGGTGACATTTACCCTGACAATAGAAGGATAGCTGAAATCACCCATTGGTAAAAGCTACCAGCTGTCCCTCTTGAAGGAATGATCCCCATGCCCTGTCCCACTGGCATCACATTGTATGATTGTCTCTTCAATCATATTGTAATATGTTAGGTGTGGGTATTTGCTGTATTGCTTTTACCTTTTCAGGGTCAAGTTGTAGTCCTTGGGAGGTCAGCAAGGGTCCCATGTATTCTACCACAGTCAAACACAATTTCATCTTATTTTATTTAATTTTAGATTTCCTTCCCTGGCTCTTGCAGTGGTTCTCAAAAAAAAAGCTTGTTCAGGGAAAGCCCCTGGCGGGCTGGGCCGGTTTGTTTACCTGCCGTGTCCACAGGTTCGGCCAATCGCGGATCCCACTGGCCGCAGTTCGCTGCTCCAGGCCAATGGGGGCTGCGGGAAGCAGCGCGGGCTGAGGGATGTGCTGGCCTGGAATGGCGAACCACGGCCAATGGGAGCTGCGATTGGCCGAACCTGTGGATGCGGCAGGTAAACAAGCCGTCCTGGCCCGCCAGTGGATTTTCCTGATGGGCTGTGTGCCAAAGGTTGCTGATCCCTGGTCTATGCATTCACTTATTTTGACTCAAAGCAGTGGAATCTGTTTTTTTCTGTGCTACCTGAAATTTCAGCCTGTTTACTTTTTCTTAGTATTCTGCTTCTAATTTACATTGTCCCAGTGGTGTTATGGTTGTGCCATCATATAATTTTTATTTGGCTTTGCTTGGCTGCAATTTTACTTTCTTCTCCTGCAATTTTACTTTCTTCTCCTGCATAATACTGAGGAAATCTTTGTAATTTTGCACATTCACTGATGCCCCACTATTTATATTTGGCATTCAGTTTGATTGTCTGCTGCTGCCTTGTCTTTGCATCTGGTGCTAGTACAAACCATTTATTTTTGCAGTGCTGCACTGCATTAATGTCATATATGTGTAAAATCTCATCCTCTAAATCACTGCTTGCCTCTTCGATATGGTGCATGTTTTCTCTTTGCTTTTCTTGTCTGCAAGCTTTGGCATAATGATTCCTCCTGACACAATTACTGCATATTACCCCATATGCCAGGCATTTTCCTTTAACATGTTTTTCTCCACAGTAGCCACAGGTCTTTCTTTGCACCTTGTTTATCTACTCTGCTTTGAATTTGTGCATTTGCCTTTGCAGAAATGTTTGTGTATATTCTTTTTGGTGTGTTTTCTAACATTTCCTGTGCTACTTGGTGAATTATCTCTGAGTCTGCTCCACTTCTGCTTGCATTTGCATATGAACTTGTTCACTAGCTTTGTTCGTGTCTATAGCTATTGGCAGAGTTAGTGTGGGCTCTCTGAGCATTCCGATTAAAGCTCCTGTATCTTCTGTCCCTATTTTGAATTTATCATGAATTAGTTAATCTTTTGAGATTTGAAAAATCAAATGGGTCAGCCATTTTGCACAATTTGGCAATATAGTGATCTATTGGTTCTCCAGATTCATTCTTGATTACACTTGTTGAAAAGATACCTTTCATATCTGACATCTTTTGTGAGTTGAAAATGGTTTTAGCATTTTAAATATATCCTCCTGCACTGCTACTGACATATCACGATGCTGTTGCAGCATGTGGCAGCCTTTGCCCATTTCCATTAATAGTGTGACTGCTCTTCTTTTGTTTTCCTTTTTATCCAGTGCCACTGCAATTTTCTAGTTTTCCCATTGTGATCTAAAGATTGTCCAGTTGCTAAACACATCCACTTTTGTGTCCATCAGTTTCGGAATCTGGTAAGCTGCCATGAATATTCTTTTCTTTTGGGTTTTTGTTTTGTTTTGTTTTTAGTTTTTGGAATGTTCTTAGTCCTTGACTTTACATACTTGCAGGAGCCAACTCGCTGCTGACACCATGTTTAGTATTCAAGGATGAAAAGAGAGAGAGGTAAGACAGTGCAGCATTCAGGCTTTATTACTTCCTCCATATATGCTATTCTCTCTTGTCAAAATAACTTCCTGAAAGTAGAGTTCTCATAGTTCTTATACCTAATCATAGTATAGCATCCCCAATTTATCATAGCACACAGGATCAGTAGCAGGATATCCAGCTCTGCTACTGACTTGATGATCTTAAGCAAGCCACTTTTAACCTCTCTATAACTCAGTATCCCCATCTATAAATTAGAAGTAATAATTCCCTGTCTTGCTGAGGAGTTATAAGGCTTCATTAAAGTTTGTAAATATAGGGTTACCATATTTCAGCGAGCAAAAAAGAGGACGGGAGAAGCCCCGCCCTAGCCCCGCCCCTGCCCCTCCCACTTCCCGCCCCCCCTGACCTCCCAACCCTCCCCCCGTTCCTTGTCCCCTGACTACCCCCTCCTGGGACCCCTGCCCCTAACTGCCCCCCAGGACTATCTAAGCCTCCCTGCCTCTTGTCCCCTGACTGCCCCAACCTTTATCCACACCCCCATCCCCAGACAGACCCCTGGGACTCCCACGCCCCATCCAACCACTCCCCACCCCCTGACAGCCCCCCCCCCAGAACTCCCAGCCCATCTAAACCCCTCTGCTCCCTGTCCCGACTGCTCCGATCCCTCTCCCCACTCCTGCCCCCTGACAGCCCCCCCCAGAACTCCCAACCCATCTAAACCCCTCTGCTCCCTGTCCCCTGACTGCTCCGATCCCTCTCCCCACTCCTGCCCCCTGACAGCTCCCCCCCAGAACTCCCAGCCCCCTACCCCCCCGCTCCTTGTCCCCTGACTGCCCCCTCCTGGGACCCCTGCTCCTAACTGCCCTCCAGAACCCCACCCCCTACCTAAGACTCCCTGTTCCTTGTCCCCTAACTGCCCCCCCCTAAGGCCCCCCCCCCCCCCCCCCCAGGACCCTACCCCCTACCTGTACCCTGACTGCCCAAAACTTTCTCCACTCCCCCCAAAAAGCCCCCCCCCGTTTCTTGACTGCCCCCTCCAGAACCTCCCTGTCCCTTCTCCTGCCCCCCTTACCCTGCTGCTCAGAACAGGGTGTTGGGCTCTGTGTGAGCCGGACACGTGGCTAAGCTCCCCAGCACAACAAAACCCGGTCCCTGGCCCTGCACAACAAAACCCGGTCCCTGGCCCGGACCGGGTTGCAGGAGAGAGCTGCCCTTGTATCAGCACAAAGTGCTCTCGCTCCCGTTTTGCTACGCTGCATGGCAGTAACCGCTCCCAGTTGCAAAAGGGGAGGGCTGCACTTTGTGCTGAGACACTTGCTCAGAATGCAGGGCGGAGCTCCTCTCCAGCTGCTCCGGAGTCCAGCCCGGGACTTCCCTGCAGCCCTCCCAGCCGCTCCGGGGGAGGGGGGAAATCCCGGACATTGTGAGTGCTTTACAAATTCCCCCCGGACGCTATTTTTAGCACAAAAAGGAGGACATGTCCGGGTAAATCCGGACGAATGGTAACCCTAGTAAATAGCTTTGAGATCCTGAGATGGAAGATGCTATAGAATTTGCATTTAATTATGTATTTTTATGACTAAAAATGTTTTGTTTTTTTTTAATTTGAAATATTCCATCTGGTAGACAATATGATGGAAATCTGACTATTCTTATTTAATAGGGTAAATGGGCTGGATACTGAGACATATAAAATAGTTACTCTGAATACACAGTGAATTCTTAAAATAAGGCTTTTAGTACGCAGGCTTCATGTCTGTGCATGATGTAGGATACTGATTGTAGATTACTTTGAGATGACAGACTGTAACTGCTCTGAAGGAGCTGGCTTGATATAGAGTATTGATACACTGCAGATCACATTTCCCCTAGTTTTCTTTTTAATAATACTATACAAGAATTATTATCAGGTGCTGTTATCAATAATCTGAGGATTCTGGGTTTTTTTAATGATACAGGTAGAAACTACACACAAAAATAAAATTAGGAGTCTGGGAAAAATGATGAGCTAAGACAGAGGTCGGCAATCTCTGGCACGCGGCTCGCCAGGGTAAGCACCCTGGCGGGGCGGGCCAGTTTGTTTACCTCTCGCATCCACAGGTTTGGCCGATTGTGGCTCCCACTGGCCGCGGTTTGCTGCTCCAGGCCATTGGGGGCTGCGGGAAGTGGCGCAGGCCGAGGGATGTGCTGGCTGCAGCTTCCTGCTACCCCCATTGGCCTGGAGCAGCGAACCACGGCCAGTGGGAGCCGTGATCGGCTGAACCTGCGGACGCGGCAGGTAAACAAACCGGCCCGGCCCGCCAGGGTACTTATCCTGGCAAGCTGTGTGCCAGGGGTTGCCAACCCCTGAGCTAAGAAATTCACAATTAAAGCTTTCACTCCACCTTTCCTTGATCTAGTATTGCTGCAGTCAATGCCTATCACTATGCATTGATCATCTAGTCTAGTCCCCGGACAAGTGGGACAAATTGGAGAAAATTCAGAGGAGAGCAACAAAAATTATTGAAGGCCTAGAAAACATGACCTGTGAGGAAAGATTGAAAAAATTGGGTTTGTTGAGTCTGGAGAAGAGAAGGCTAAGGGGGGACATGATAACAGTCTTCAGGTACATAAAAGGTTGTTATAAAGAGGAGGGTGATAAATTGTTCTCCTTTACTGCTGAGGACAGGACAAGAAGTAATGGCCTTAAATTGCAACAAGGGAGATTTAGGTTAGACATTAGAAACAACATCCTAACTGTGATGGTAGTTAAGCACTGCAACAAATTACTTAGAGAGGTTGTAGAATCTCCATTATTGGAGCTTTTAATGAACATGTTAGACAAACACCTCTCAGGAATAGTCTACATCAGGGGTTCCCAAACTTTTTGCCAGCACATCCCTATTTTAATTAATTATTTCTTCCCAGGATCCCAGACAGCATGGATGATGCCATTTTGTAGAGCAAACTGACATCCTCTGCACAGAGTGACCTTGTACATATATGGAGGATACCATTTTGTAGAACAAAGAGAGGGAGGGAGGAGAGGGAGAAGGATTGATCCCAGGCTGGAAAAGAAATGCCTAAAACAACATATAGGGTGAGAAATTACTACTTGTAACCAGTCTCTTTAATGTATTAAGCTTAGTTTGCATGTTTGTTTTATTTGTTCAGTAATCTGCTTTGATCTGATTGCTATGCTTATAATCACTTAACATCTATCTTTTGTAGCTAATAAACTTGTTTTTGTTTTCTCTAAACCCAGTTTGTGGAATCCATAACTGGGGGAGGGTAAAAAGCTGTGCATATCTTCCTCCACATTGAGGGAGGCAGCAAATTTCATGAGCTTACGCTGTACAGATTTCTGTGCTGTGCAAGACAATACATTTTGGGTTCACATTCCAGTGGTATATATTTGAGTGCTGGGCAATTCCCTAGCTGATTCTTCCCTGATTTCAGTATCTGTGTCTTTCTGCAGCTGGGTGTGTGCTGGAGGAGGCTTGCGGGCCTGGCTCAGCAGGAAAGTGTAAGGGAGCCCAGGGTGGTGGAACACGCAGGCTCAGTGGTACCCCAGTAGATCAGGTGGCACCTCGGATTGGGGGGGATCCCATCACAGTGTCCTCCATGCATTGTCACCTTGCATGCACCGCATATGTGAGATCATCCTGTGAGGAGCAAAATGGTGTCCTCCTCAAATTAGGGATCACAGCAACCCACCTTTCATTGATCATGTCACAACTTACAGTTTGGGAACCTCTGGTCTAGATAATATTTAGTTCTGCCTTGAGGCAGGGGACTGGACTAGATGACATATTGAGGTCCCTTCCGTGATCAGATGTTTGGCTTCATGTGCGTGTTCTTTCTGCATGCTGTACTGGCTCTGTCCAGATAGCTCGTACAGCAGGCTCCATCAAATTGCCCAATAAATCCACAGACTCAGTTCGTAGCGAAGGCACTTGGTCAGGTTTATTGTCAATGAAGCATGGTCCTAATGTCCTGGCTCAAGGTTTACAGGTACACTAACACATGTACGCCCATTGGACTAGCTCAGTTAATGGCGGGACTTTCCATTATCCCCTAAGCCAGCCAAAGACAATCCCTCTGAGATACATCTTTATACACTGATACAAACAAGTTATGTATTGCCCCTCTGAAGTATTTGGGTGCCACCCTCTGACATATTTGGGTGCCACCCATTACCTTGTATATGTTGGTTTGATCAAAATATCTCTATCCATCATGCTGTCATTCTGACCTTATTTTTAGAATGGGTCAGTGTGTTCCTGTTATCTTTCAGGAATGTATTTGGTATTGAGGTGTTCTGGTACCACCTTTCTGGAATGTGTTTGCTTATATATCCTTATGCCTAGCACTACTTAGGAATGTGTATTTCTGCAATATCAGCCCTGTTCTTGCCAGATTCTGTGAGCAGGGCCTGCCTCTTGCTCACAACTTAATTTTGCTTTATATTAGTTTTGACCATTACTTTAGTCCAGGACTCTTATACAAGAGCTTATGTTTCAGGCCCTCTTCCAACTACACATTCCAGTCCTAAATTCTATGATTCTAAATAAGAATTTTGGAGTCTAATTCCTGACTTCCATTTTTAGTATCTTGGACATACAGATATATGGAGACTCTCTCTGTGTCTCTCTCCCATACATAATATACACAGATGCGTGTGCCTCTATTATAAATACATACCTATAGACATATATGTACATTTCCAATCATAAAACTATACAAAGAGGCTTGTACATTACAGCTAAGTAACATATCTGTTAAATATATAGTTTGCTCCTTGACAACTTACAAATTTAAGTTCATTACATAAATGAAAGAAGACATTCATTAAGGCTTTGGTTGTATGCAATGACTGCTGATAAACTAAATTAACCATTTAGAATCCATCACCAAAGCATAAACTGGGTATTCTGAAACAATCTGCCAAAGCTCCTATGATAATGAATATTTTTGTCGAGAACTTTGGAAGCTGCTGATTTTGGTGTTATTGACCTGCCTAGCTTTTTGTTCAGAATCTGATGGAGCCTTGGGGAGAGGTGTCTGCAGCACTGATGGAGAACTGGTAAATAGAGCTTCTGTGCACTGAGACCCCTGGATTTCTGACATTTTTTAAAGATAGGCTCTTGATGAGAGTAGTAGGGGTCTAGTGATTTATACCTTTATGCCAAGCTCCAGATAAAGTCAGGTTGCATTCTATCAGCTGTATTGAAAAAAGCTATTACTTTCCCATTTGGTGATAAATTCTAGGAAGAGGGATACATTTTATTAAAGGACCTATATATGATATTGCTTCTGAAATTTAACACCTAAGAATAAATATTAGGACAGGAACATATATTGAATGCAAATGGCCCAGCCACTGCCCCCGTTGTCACCACTCACTCATTCATTTAATTGTATAATAAGCATTGCTATTCACACATATAAACTATATTAAGTTAATATGAAGGTTCTGGCCTAAACTGCCATAAACCAGAAAATTCTGAGTTAAAACATTGTAGAAAAATGGACTATATGTCTAAATGCTTAGATGGGGGATTCAGAGGCTTTTACCTGTAGCTTACTCTATCAAAGCCAACCCAAGTTGATAAATATCAAAGGTCATTACTGAAGCTGAGTGAACTATTTGTAGTGAATTCTCAGAATTTCTCCTTTTTCTATTTACTAATGGTTTGTGTGACAATTTCCTGCAATATCTTTGGGAGATCTTACTGTATTAACTTTATGTATCATTATGGGCCAGGGACTGTACGTGATTCCATGGGGGAGCTTTCCAGGAACTAAGAACAGTGGCAAATTGAGTAGGTTGTAACCCCTCCAGAGAGGTTCCACTTGGAGGCTCACATACACTGGTTCAGACTGGTTTCTCCAGAGACCAATAAAGAAAGGACTTTTGTATATGAGTTTAAACTGACTCAGGGACTTCTTTCTGGTCCTTCTGTCCAAGGGGGGCTTCCAATCTTTCCAGGGAAGGAATAGAAGAATGATTTTGTCCTATGGAGGCCCCATAAGACTGAGGGTGACCTTTGCTGAGCTGTTAGCATGTATACAGGAACTTCTATTATTTTTTATATTTTTTTTCTGTGGTGCTTTCACCGTAAGAGGAGAAAGCAAGGTGCAAATGCTGGCCTGTTGAGGCAGTCTGTCTGTCTGGGAATAATGCAGTGTAGGCAGGGAACTGTGTGCAGCCTGGTAAAATCCCAGTCAGGAGGGAGAGAGACGTAGGTTTTCACCCAAGAGGTGACGGCTGAGGAGCGGTGAGCGTAAAGTGGGTGCTGTTGCTCAAACATGGAGAGGGAATACAGGTTCAGTTGCCCTGAACTGCGACAGTTTGCAAGACACATTTTAATCTTTTTACAAATTAGTTTGTTTAAATTATTTGGAAAATGTTTCAGGCAGATTCCATTCAATCCTACAATACCTGACTGATCTCTCCTGATTCCTGAGGAAACTGGGTAAAGTTATCTAGATTGAGGAGGAGCCTAGGGACAACTCTGAAGTGAAGTATTCCCTCATACTCACATCCTTGTCCAATACTGTCTAACCCCTCCTTCAGGATGAAGTTTAGTGTTCTAATACGGCTTTTGGTCAGCACCCTCTGCTGGGGCAATATGTTGTACTGCACCACCTGGTATGCCCGCAGATATTTTGACTTGTGTACAAGTACTGCTGTGCTCTAGTGCCACAAGTGGTGCTAGCTGCCTGAATGGAGAAGAAACAAGACCTCATTTTAGCCCAAGCAGTTAGCTAAAATTCGGTATCTTACCAGGTTGTTTCCCTCATGGGCGGCAGGTAGCATAGGCAGGGGAAGGCTGTGCCTCCCCAAACAGCCTGAGGTGGCCCCACCCTTGCTCTGCTCCAAGGTCCCTCCTGCTTGCTGCTAGTTGGCCCCAGCCCAGGCAGGCTTCTCCTCTTCTGGGCAGGCTGCTGAGGCTGGGGTAGGGTGGCTGGGACTTGGGGTGGCTGGGGCCTCTGGCGCTGGGGCCATGCTGGCCAGTGCTCCATGGCTCGTGGGGGGGGGGAGGGAGGAGGCACGCGTCACCCTCCCACCAGGTGCTCTGGGGCTTGAGGTGCTCCGGACCCTGGGGTTGGGTTTGGCTGGCGGCCACAGGGGGCCTCTGGGCTTCCGTGGGGGTTGGGAGGTGGAGCCTCAGGCGGAAGGGGTGGGCTGGGCCAGGGGCAAGCCTCCCCTAGCCTGTGGTTCACCCACCACCCATGGTTTCCATTATGAGGAGAAACTGATGGTATGAGTCAGGTATTACATTGGTGAAATCTTAGATTTCTTTACAAAGAATGTACACAGTAGGAAGTAACAATAGCAGGCAGTTTCCTTGCTTACAATTTCCAAGCCTGCTTTTCCAGCCAATCCTATGCCCCACAGAGCTCTGTCTCTGCTCTCTCTCATGGCCATGCTCATGACTGATTTTCTATTGTCTGGTGGCTTTACTTTGCTTTCTGGTTGCTTTCTTCCTCTGACACCTACACAGACTCACATAGCGGCAACCCATCAATGCCCCTTCCCCTGCATTTGCAATCAGTGCCCAGGGAAACTCCTCTTATTCTTCCTGAGTTCGTTCTTGCTCAGGCCTTTCTGTGTGGCCCAGTGTGGTGGCTTCTGTTTCAGCTGTCTTACTCCATAAAAGAGCTTAATTGTTTCTACCATTTAGCCAGAATGAAGGGTAGCTAGCATGCCCATTAGTGTTAATGGGGTCTGCAATTACCTGTAGATCAAAGACATGCTTGCTGGCAGCCATTACCACCTACCAGCATAACATCCCACCTCCTCTTCCACAAAGGTCAACAGAAACGTCTTTGGTACCACTGTTCCCTGGCTCTCCGCAGCAAATCCACCTGAGCCAGACTTCTGTGGAAGGTTTGTATTGTAATCCTTAAGGGCACAATGCTCTCAGTGAGTATTTATAGTGACACAGGCAGCCTTTTCAAAAACAAGAGAACTATTTTTTAGTCACCCAGCACACACACAAACTGAAAGTCCTTACGTTAGCATAGAGGAGTGAAAGTTACAGCATAGACCATTCTGGTTATCCCAGAGCCTCAGCCAAGCTGTAGTGAACCCCCATGATCAGGCACGCTCTCTGTGACCTCCTTAGTCAGTCCCCAGGTGAGAGAGCTGAGATTCCTTCCAGAAGCCAACCCTTTATGCCCCCACCTCACACCTTCCAGTCCTTTTTTCCCGAGCTGGGGTCTTCACTCAGCTTTCCTGGTGAGAGGTGAGGAAATGCAGCTTCCTCTGGGCTGCTGGTTGCTAGGTGTCAATGTCCTGGTGATTGGGTTTTCCATTAGCTTCTCAGCTTTTCCACTTATATGGGGTCAGACTGAGCCAATCCTTTTAAATGACCTATTCAGGCTCAGACAATGGGGTGACAAACACACCTTTGTCTCTTAACCTGCCCTGAGGGCAAACTTAGGCTATGTCTACACAGGCAACTGAACAACAAAACTTTTGTCTTTCAGAGGTGCTAACCCCCTACTCCCGAAAGACAAAGGTTTTGCCAAGGACAAGCGCTGGTGTGAACAGCGCTTTGTCAGCAGGAGCGCTCTACTGCTGACAACACGAACGCTGCTTGTTGGGGGTGGATGTTTTTTGTTGGCAGGAGAGCCAACAAACAGTGGCTACACTGCGCACCTGTAGCAACACAGCCCTGTTGCTAAAAGCTGTGTAGTGTAGACATAGCCTTAGTCCTTTTCCCCCGACTGGGTTGCCATGCAAAATATAGAGGAAACTGAGGCACATAGAGGATTAATAAAAATATTACAAAAAATTCCCATTTTGCCACAGTACATTTGTTCTTTGTTGTTTTTTAAAATCTAAAATAAAAGTAATGGAGTCATAGATTACAAGGCTAGAAGGGACAAAGATGATCATCTAGGCTGATTTCCTCCTTTACACAGTCACAGAACTTCCCTGAATTATTTCTGTTTGAACTAGAGCATATCTTTTAGAAATACATCCAATCTTGTTTTAAAAATTGCCAATGATAGAGAATTGACCACAGCCCATGGGAATTTGTTCCAGTGGTTAATAAGCCTCAGTGTCTGAATGAGTCTAGCATCAACTTTCAGCCATTCAATCTTGTTATACTTTTGTCTGCTCAATTGAAGAGCCCTTTGTTATCAAATTTGTGTTCCCCATATAGATACTAATAAACTGTGACCAAGGTACCCCTTAACCTTCTCTTTGTTGAGCTAAACAGACTGAGCTCTTGGAGTCTTTCCCTGTAAGGCATGTTTTCCAATCTTTTAATCATTCTCGTGTTTCTTCTCTGAACCCTCTCCAATTTTTCAACATTCTTCTTGATTTATGGACACCAGAACTGGACATGGCAGTTACATCAGTGACAACTGCAGAAGTGAAATAATCCTTGCTACTTGAGTCCTCTGTTTATACATCCATTCAGATAGGGCCAGATTTTCAGATGTTGTAAACTAAGTTCCCTCTGAGCTGCACGGCTGGGCAGCTGCCCAGCAGGCTATCAAGTGCCATGCACTTCAGGTGTCCCTCCACCCACTGCCACGCTGCTCCTGCCCTCTGCCTTGGAGCTGCTCCCGGGAGCCTCCTGCTTGCTGTGCGGGGGAGGGGAACGCTGATGTCAGGGTGTCCCCCTGCCTCTGTACCCCATCTCCACAGAGTGGGGTGATGGGACATGACAGGGCTCAGGATGGAGGGAGCTTGCTGGCAGTTGCTGCTGTGTCTGAATGTGCTGATCTACTTAAAAGGGCAGCATATTTAAAGTGCAACAGAGGGTCCTGTGGCACCTTTGAGACTAACAGAAGTACTGGGAGCATAAGCTTTCGTGGGTAAGAACCTCACTTCTTCAGATGCCTTGCATCTGAAGAAGTGAGGTTCTTACCCACGAAAGCTTATGCTCCCAGTACTTCTGTTAGTCTCAAAGGTGCCACAGG